>NW_027255460.1:101017-160336 GCF_003086295.3 Arachis hypogaea | reverse complement strand
CACGACAAAAAAAAGGGAAAAATGAAAAAAAACAAATCGGAGGATCCTGCCGGAGATGAGCCATTACGGCTCGCCTTCAGGTGTCTCCCGGATAGGGTCATTTAAAGACCGAGGTCAGCACGACGTACAAAAAAAGGAAAAAAAACGAAAAAAATAAAATCGGAGGAGTCTGCCGGAGATAAGGCCATTACGGCTCGCCTTCAAGTGTCCTCCTCGGATAGGGTCATTTAAAGAACGAGAGTCAGCACGACGTAAAAAAAAATCGGGAAAAAAACGAAAAAAAATCGGAGGAGCCTTCCGGAGATGAGGCCATTACGGCTAGCCTTCAGGTGTCCTCTCGGATAGGGTCATTTAAACAACGATGATCAGCACGACGTAAAAAAAAAGAAGGAAAAAAATGAAAAAAAAAATCGGAAGAGCCTGCCGGAGATAAGGCCATTACGGCTCGCCTTCAGTGTCCTCCTCGATATGGGTCATTTAAAGAACGAGGTCAGCACGACGTAAAAAAAAAAAAAAAAAAAAAAAAGAAAAAAAAATAACCGGGAATAAAACGAAAAAAAAAATCGGAGGAGCCTGCCGGAGATGAGGCCATTACGGCTCGCCTTCAAGTGTCCTCCTCGGGATAGGGTCATTTAAAGAACGAGAGTCAGCACGACGTAAAAAAAAATCGGGAAAAAAACGAAAAAAATCGGAGGAGCCTTCCGGAGATGAGGCCATTACGGCTAGCCTTCAGGTGTCCTCCTCGGGATAGGTCATTTAAAGAACGAGGGTCAGCACGACGTAAAAAAAAAGAAAAAAACGGGAAAAAAATGAAAAAAACTAAATCGGAGGAGGCTGCCGGAGATGAGGCCATTACGGCTCGCCTTCAGGTGTCCTCCTCGAGATAGGGTCATTTAAAGAACGATGGTCAGCACGACAAAAAAAAGGGAAAAAATGAAAAAAACAAAATCGGAGGATCCTGCCGGAGATGAGGCCATTACGGCTCGCCTTCAGGTGTCCTCCTCGGGATAGGGTAATTTAAAGACCGAGGGTCAGCACGACGTAAAAAAAAAAGGAAAAAAACGAAAAAAATAAAATCGGAGGAGTCTGCCGGAGAAAAGGCCATTACGGCTCGCCTTCAAGTGTCCTCCTCGGGATAGGGTCATTTAAAGAACGAGAGTCAGCACGACGTAAAAAAAATCGGGAAAAAAACAAAAAAAAAAATCAGAGGAGCCTTCCGGAGATGAGGCCATTACGGTTCGCCTTCAGGTGTCCTCCTCGGGATAGGGTCATTTAAAGAACGATGGCCAGCACGACATAAAAAAATGAAGGAAAAAAACGAACAAAAAAATCGGAAGAGCCTGCCGGAGATAAGGCCATTACGGCTCGCCTTCAGGTGTCCTCCTCGATATAGGGTCATTTGAAGAACGAGGGTCAGCACGACGTAAAAAAAAGAAAAGAAAATGAAAAAAAAGAAAAAAAATAACCGGGAAAAAATCAAAAAAAAAAATCGGAGGAGCCTGCCGGAGATGAGGCCATTACGGCTCGCCTTCAGGTGTCCTCCTCGGATAGGGTCATTTAAAGAACGATGGTCAGCACGACGTAAAAAAAAAGAAAAAAACGAAAAAAACAAAATCGGAAGAGCCTGCCGGAGATAAGGCCATTACGGCTAGCCTTCAGGTGTCCTCCTCGATATAGGGTCATTTAAAGAACGAGGGTCAGCACGACGTAAAAAAAAAAAGAAAAAGAAAAAAAGAAAAAGAAAAAAATAACCGGGGAAAAAAACGAAAAAATAATCGGAGGAGCCTGCCGGAGATGAGGCCATTACGGCTCGCCTTCAGGTGTCCTCCTCGGGATAGGGTCATTTAAAAAACGATGGTCAGCACGACGTAAAAAAAAGGGGAGAAAAACAAAAAAAAATGGAGGATCCTGCCGGAGATGAGGCCATTACGGGTCGCCTTCAGGTGTCCTCCTAAGGATAGGGTCATTTAAAGAACGAGGGTCAGGATGACGTAAAAAAAAAAAAAAAGAAAAAAAAACATCGGGAAAAAAACGAAAAAAAATCGGAGGAGCCTGCTGAAGATGAGGCTATTATGGCTCGCCTTCAGGTGTCCTCCTCGGGATAGGGTCATTTAATGAACGAGGGTCAGCACGACGTAAAAAAAAAGGGAGAAAAATCGAAAAAAAAATGGGAGGAGCCTGCCGGAGATAAGGCCATTACGGTTCGCCTTCAGGTGTCCTCCTCGGGATAGGGTTATTTAAAGAATGAGGGTGGCCTTCCGGAGATGAGGCCATTACGGCTCGCCTTCAGGTGTCCTCCCGGGATAAGGTCATTTAAAGAACGAGGGTCAGCACGATGTAAAGAAAATGGGAGGAGCCTGCCGGAGATGAGGCCATTACGGCTCGCCTTCAGGTGTCCTCCTCGAGATAGGGTAATTTAAAGAACGAGGGTCAGCACGACGTAAAAAAATGAAAAAAAAAAAGAAGAAAATATCGGAGGAGCCTGCCGGAGTTGAGGCCATTACAGCTCGCCTTCAGGTGTCCTCCTCGAGATAGGGTAATTTAAAGAACGAGGGTCAGCACGACGTAAAAAAATGAAAAAAAAAAAGAAAAAAATATCGGAGGAGCCTGCCGGAGATGAGGCCATTACGGCTCGCCTTCAGGTGTCCTCCTCGGGATAGGGTCATTTAAAGAACGAGGGTCAGCACAACGTAAAAAAAATTCGGGAAAAGAACGAGAAAAAAAAATCGGAGGAGGCTGCCGGAGATGAGGCCATTACGGCTCGCCTTCAGGTGTCTTCCTCGAGATAGGGTCATTTAAAGAACGACGGTCAGCACGACAAAAAAAAGGGAAAAATGAAAAAAACAAAATCGGAGGATCCTGCCGGAGATGAGGCCATTACGGCTCGCCTTCAGGTGTCCTCCTCGGATAGGGTCATTTAAAGAATGATGGTCAGCACGACGTAAAAAAAAAGGAAAAAAAACGAAAAAAACAAAATCGGAAGAGCCTGCCGGAGATAAGGCCATTACGGCTCGCCTTCAGGTGTCCTCCTCGATATAGGGTCATTTAAAGTACGAGGGTCAGCACGACGTAAAAAAGAAAAAGAAAAAGAAAAAAAATAACCTGGAAAAAAACGAAAAAAAAAAATCGGAGGAGCCTGCCGGAGATGAGGCCATTACGGCTCGCCTTCAGGTGTCCTCCTCGGGATAGGGTCATTTAAAGACCGAGGGTCAGCACGATGTAAAAAAAAAGAAAAAAAAACGAAAAAAATAAAATCGGAGGAGTCTGCCGGAGATAAGGCCATTACGGCTCACCTTCACGTGTCCTCCTCGGGATAGGGTCATTTAAAGAACGAGAGTCAGCACGACGTAAAAAAAATCGAGGAAAAAAACGAAAAAAAAATCGGAGGAGCCTTCCGGAGATGAGGCCATTACGGCTCGCCTTCAGGTGTCCTCCTCGGGATAGGGTCATTTAAAGAACGATGGTCAGCACGACGTAAAAAAAAAGGAAAAAAATGAAAAAAACAAAATCGGAAGAGCCTGCCAGAGATAAGGCCATTACGGCTCGCCTTTAGGTGTCCTCCTCGATATAGGGTCATTTAAAGAACGAGGGTCAGCACGACGTAAAAAAAAAGAAAGAAAAAGAAAAAAAAAAGAAAAAAAATAACCGGAAAAAAAATGAAAAAAAATCGGAGGAGCCTGCCGGAGATGAGGCCATTACGGCTCGCCTTCAGGTGTCCTCCTCGGGATAAGGTCACTTAAAGAACGATGATCAGCACGACGTAAAAAAAAAGGGGAAAAAAACGAAAAAAAAAATTGGAGGATCCTGCTGGAGATGAGGCCATTACGGGTCGCCTTCAGGTGTCCTCCTAGGGATAGGGTCATTTAAAGAACGAGGGTCAGCATGACGTAAAAAAAAAAAGAAAAAAAACATCGGGAAAAAAAACGAAAAAAAATCGGAGGAGCCTGCTGGAGATGAGGCTATTATGGCTCGGGTGTCCTCCTCGGGATAGGGTCATTTAATGAACGAGGGTCAGCACGACGTAAAAAAAAAGGGAGAAAAATCGAAAAAAAATGGGAGGAGCCTGCCGGAGATGAGGCCATTACGGTTCACCTTCAGGTGTCCTCCTCGGGATAGGGTTATTTAAAGAACGAGGGTGGCCTGCCGGAGATGAGGCCATTACGACTCGCCTTTAGGTGTCCTCCCGGGATAAGGTCATTTAAAGAACGAGGGTCAGCATGATGTAAAAAAAATGGGAGGAGCCTGCCGGAGATGAGGCCATTACGGCTCGCTTTCAGGTGTCCTCCTCGAGATAGCAAACGTTGGATGAAAGCAAGTCCCTGGGAGAAGCAACGCCTGCGCCAACGTTTACCTCAAATGTTGAGGAAAACGTTGGCAGAAATCAACACCCTGGGGAGGCTAACGTTTGCGCCAACGTTTGCCTCAAACGTTGAGGCAAACGTTGGTTGAAAGAAAGCAGGGGAGGGAGGCAACGTTTGTGCCAACGTTTGCCTCAAACGTGAGGTTAAACGTTGGCGCCAAAATGAAGGAAAATGGCATCCTGGAAGCATGCAACGTTTGCGCCAACGTTTGCCTCAAACGTGAGGTCAAACGTTGGCTATATCTTAGCAAGGAAGAGACCCCTGATTGATGATGATTGTTGAGCCACGTTTGCGCCAACGTTTGCCTCAAACGTTGGGCCAAACGTTGGCCAAAAAGGAGATTGGGAGGATCCACGTTTGAGCTCACGTTTGACCTCAAACGTTGAGCCAAACGTGGATGACAGCAAGAATGGGCTGCTGCATAAGTTCACACATGGCAACGTTTGAGTCAACGTTTGCCTCAAACGTGAAAGTTGCATGGCCCGGTTCACAAGTGGATTTCTTCCCAACACCTAGAGCAATCAACGGAGGTTACTATCAACCCAATTCCATCAAGGCCAAGGCCCAATTCAAGGCTTGAAGATCAGTAGAAAAGAGTGTATAAATAGATTAGAAATTAAGTTTTGGAGGAGCTTTTTGAATTGTGATTTTTGCTGAGGAGTTTTTGGAGAGCTTACTTAGCATTTTAGAGAGTTTCTGGGAGGAGAATTGAATTCTCTTCCTCTGGGTTTTCTTGTTTACTTTCCTGCAAAGCTTTATTTGAGTCTTGGGTGTTGAGAATTGAGGAAATTCTGTCTCAATCTCACCTTGAGATCTCTCTCTGTTTTGAGCTACTGCACAATTGAGAAATTGATATTTGAATCCCTTTATTACACTGCTTGATATTTACATTTCTTGCAATTGAATTCTGAATTTTGATCTAGGAAGGCATTGAGATCTAGACTTGGTTATCTACTCTCTTGGGTCCTGAGATCTGGAGTTTTCATTTTAATTTCTCTTCTACTCTTCTGTTTATTGCAATTTACTTTTCCTTGTCTAATTTCTGCAAATCCACTTCCCGATTCCCTTTATAATTCAAGCCATTTACATTTCTTGCACTTTAAGTTTCTGCAATTTACATTACTTGCACTTTAAGATTCAGCTCTTTTCTTTTGTTCCCTTTAATTTCCTGCAAATCACCCACTCCCCTTTACATTTTATGCAATTTAAATTCTGTCAACACAAATTCACACAATAAACACTTGGGTGCTTGACTAATTCAACCACTAAACAAAAGTTGCTCAATCTTTCAATCCCTGTGGGATCGACCTCACTCATGTGAGTTATTATTACTTGATGCGACCCGGTGCACTTGCCGGTGAGTTTTGTGTCGGATTATTTTCCGCACATCAGTCATTTAAAGAACAAGGGTCAGCACGACGTAAAAAAAACGGAGAAAAAACGAAAAAAAATTCGGAGGAGACTACCGGAGATTAGGTCATTACGGCTCACCTTCAGGTGTCCTCCTCGGGATAGGGTCATTTAAAGAACGAGGGTCAGCAAAAAAACATCGGGAAAAAAAATGAAAAAAAATCGGAGGAGCTTGCCGGAGATGAGGACATTACGGCTCGCCTTCAGGTGTCCTCCTCGGGATAGGGTCATTTAAAGAACGAGGGTCAAAACGACGTTAAAAATAAAAAAATAATAAAAAAAGGAAAAAAACGAAAAAAAATCGGAGGAGGCTGCCGGAGATGAGGCCATTACGGCTCGCCTTCAGGTGTCCTCCTCGGGATAGGGTCATTTAAAGAATGAGGGTCAGCACGACGTAAAAAAAACCGGAAAAAAATAAAAAAAATGGGAGGAGCCTGCCGGAGATGAGGCCATTACGGCTCGCCTTCAGGTGTCCACCTCGAGATAGGGTTATTTAAAGAATGAGGGTCAGCACGACGTAAAAAAAATACAGGGAAAAATCAAGAAAAAAAATCGGTGGAGCCTGCCGGAGATGAGGCCATTACGGCTCGCCTTCAGGTGTCCTCCTTGAGATAGGGTCATTTAAAGAACGAGGGTCAGCACGACGTAAAAATAAAAAAAATAAAAAAAACATCGGAAAAAAACGAAAAAAATCGGAGGAGCCTTCTGGAGATGAGGCCATTACCGCTCGCCTTCAGGTGTCCTCCTCGGGATAGTGTCATTTAAAGAACGAGGGTCAGCACGACGTAAAAAAAAATAAAAAATAAAAAATAAACAAAAAAAAACAAAAAAAAACACCCGAAAAAAAATGAAAAAAAATGGGAGCAACCTGCCGGAGATGAGGCCATTACGGCTCGCTTTCAGGTGTCTTCCTCGGGATAGGGTCATTTAAAGAACGAGGCTCAGCACGACGTAAAAAAAACAAAAAAAAACGAAAAAAAATCGGAGGAGCCTGCCGGAGATGAGGCCATTACGGCTCAGCTTCAGGTGTCCTCCTCGGGATAGGGTCATTTAAAGAACGAGGGTCAGCATGACGTAAAAAAAAACATCGGAAAAAAAAACGAAAAAAAATCGGAGGAGCTTGCCGGAGATGAGGACATTACGGCTCGCCTTCAGGTGTCCTCCTCGGGATAGGGTCATTTAAAGAACGAGGGTCAGAATGACGTTAAAAAAATGGGGGAAAAAAACGAAAAAAATTCGGAGGAGGCTGCCGGAGATGAGGCCATTACGGCTCGCCTTCAGGTGTCCTCCTCGCGATAGAGTCATTTACAGATCGAGGGTCAGCACGACGTAAAAAAAATCGGGGAAAAAAAACAAAAAAAATCGGAGGAGCCTGCCGGAGATGAGGCCATTACGGCTTGCCTTCAGGTGTCCTCCTCGGGATAGGGTCATTAAAGAACGAGGGTCAGCACGACGTAAAAAAAAAACACATCGGGAAAAAAACGAAAAAAAAAATCGGAGGAGACTTCCGGAGATGAGGCCATTACGGCTCGCCTTCAGGGGTCCTCCTCGGGATAGTGTCATTTAAAGAACGAGGGTCAGCACGACGTAAAAAAAAAGGGGATAAAAAATTTAAAAAAATATCGGAGGAGCCTGCCGAAGATGAGGCCATTACGGCTCGCCTTCAGGTTTCCTCCTCGGGATAGGGTCATTTAAAGAACGAGGGTCAGCACGACGTAAAAAAAAAGGAAAAAAATGAAAAAAAAATCGGAGGAGCTTTTCGGAGATGAGGCCATTACGGCTCGCCTTCAGGTGTCCTCCTCGGGATAGGGTCATTTAAAGAACGAGGGTCAGCACGACGTAAAAAACAAAACATCGGGAAAAAAAATGAAAAAAAATTCGGAGGAGCCTTCCGGAGATGAGGCTATTACGGCTCGCCTTCAGGTGTCCTCCTCGGCATATTGTCGTTTAAAAAACGAGGGTCAGCACGACGTAAAAAAAAATAGGGGAAAAAAACGAAAAAAAATCGGAGGAGCCTGAAAGAGATGAGGCCATTACGGCTCGCCTTCAGGTGTCCTCCTCGGGATAGGGTGATTTAAAAAACGAGGGTTAGCAGGACGTAAAAAAAAACAATGCAAAAATTCGAAAAAAATGGGAGGAGCCTTCCGAAGATGAGGCCATTACGGCTCGCCTTCAGGTGTTCTCCTCGAGATAGGGTCATTTAAAGAACGTGGGTCAGAACGACGTTAAAAAAACTGGGGGAAAAAAACGAAAAAAAATCGGTGGAGGCTGCCGGAGGTGAGGCCATTACGGCTCGCCTTCAGGTGTCCTTCTCGGGATAAGGTCATTTAAAGAACGAGGGTCAGCACGACGTAAAAAAAAAAACCGGAGATGAGGCCATTATAGCTCGCCTTCAGGTGTCCTCCTCGGGATAGGGTCATTTAAAGAACGAGGGTCAGCACGACGTAAAAAAAAACACATCGGGAAAAAACGAAAAAAAAATCGGAGGAGCCTTCCGGAGATGAGGCCATTAGGGCTCGCCTTCAGGGGTCCTCCTCGGGATAGTGTCATTTAAAGAACGAGGGTCAGCACGACGTAAAGAAAAAAGGGGATAAAAAACGAAAAAAAAAATCGGAGGAGCCTGCCGATGATGAGGCCATTACGGCTCGCCTTCAAGTGTCCTCCTCGGGATAGGGTCATTTAAAGAACGAGGGTCAGCACGACGTAAAAAAAAATTGGGGAGAAAATCGAAAAAAATGGGAGGAGCCTGCCGGAGATGAGGCCATTACAGCTCGCCTTCAGGTGTCCTCCTCGGAATAGGTTCATTTAAAGAACCACGGTCAGCACGTCGTAAAAAAAAACCGGGGAAAAAAACGAAAAAAAATCGGAGGAGCCTGCCGGAGATGAGGCCATTGCAGCTCGCCTTCAGGTGTCCTCCTCGGGATAGGGTCATTTAAAGAACGAGGATCAGCATGACGTAAAAAAAAAAAACATCGGAAAAAAATGAAAAAAAAAATCGGAGGAGCCTTCCGGAGATGAGGCCATTAGGGCTTGCCTTCAGGGGTCCTCCTCGGGATAGTGTCATTTAAAGAACGAGGGTCAGCACGACGTAAAGAAAAAAGGGGATAAAAAACGAAAAAAAAAAATCGGAGTAGCCTGCCGGAGATGAGGCCATTACGGCTCGCCTTCAGGTGTCCTCCTCGGGATAGGGTCATTTAAAGAACGAGGGTCAGCACGACGTAAAAAAAACTGGGGAAAAATAAAAAAAAAATGGGAGGAGCCTGCCGGAGATGAGGCCATTACGGCTCGCCTACAGGTGTCCTCCTCGGAATAGGTTCATTTAAAGAACCACGGTCAGCACGTCGTAAAAAAAAAAAACCGGGGAAAAAACGAAAAAAAATCGGAGGAGCCTGCCGGAGATGAGGCCATTGCGGCTCGCCTTCAGGTGTCCTCCTCGGGATAGGGTCATTTAAAGAACGAGGGTCAGCACGACGTAAAAAAAAAACACATCTGGAAAAAACGAAAAAAAATCGGAGGAGCCTTCCGGAGATGAGGCCATTAGGGCTCGCCTTTAGGGGTCCTCCTCGGGATAGTGTCATTTAAAGAACGAGGGTCAGCACGACGTAAAGAAAAAAGGGGATAAAAAACGAAAAAAAAAATCGGAGGAGCCTGCCGAAGATGAGGCCATTACGGCTCGCCTTCAGGTGTCCTCCTCGGGATAGGGTCATTTAAAGAACGAGGGTCAACACGACGTAAAAAAAACTGGGGAAAAAATCGAAAAAAAATGGGAGGAGCCTGCCGGAGATGAGGCCATTACGGCTCGCCTTCAGGTGTCCTCCTCGGAATAGGTTCATTTAAAGAACGACGGTCAGCACGTCGTAAAAAAAACCAGGGAAAAAAAACGAAAAAAAAATCGGAGGATCCTGCCGGAGATGAGGCCATTGCGGCTCGCCTTCAGGTGTCCTCCTCGGGATAGGGTCATTTAAAGAACGAGGATCAGCATGACGTAAAAAAAAACATCGGAAAAAAAACGAAAAAAAAATCGGAGGAGCCTTCCGGAGATGAGGCCATTATGGCTCCCCTTCAGGTGTCCTCCTCGGGAGAGTGTCATTTAAAGAACGAGGGTCAGCACGACGTAAAAAAAATCGGGAAAAAAACGAAAAAAACAAAATCGGAAGAGCCTGCCGGAGATGAGGCCATTACGGCTCGCCTTCAGGTGTCCTCCTCGGGATAGGGTCATTAAAAGAACGAGGGTCAGCATGACGTAAACAAAAAAAAAAACATCGGGAAAAAAACAAAAAAAATCGGAGGAGCCTGCCGGAGATGAGGACATTACGGCTCTCCTTCAGGTGTCCTCCTCGGGATAAGGTCATTTAAAGAATGAGGGTCAGAACGTCGTAAAAAAAAAAAGGGGAAAAAACGAGAAAAAATCGAAGGAGGCTGCCGGGATGAGGCCATTACGGCTCGCCTTCAGGTGTCCTCCTTGAGATAGGGTCATTTAAAGAACGAGTGTCAGCACGACGTAAAAAAAACCGGGAAAAAAATCGAAAAAAATTGGAGGAGCCTGCCGGAGATGAGGCCACTACGGCTCGCCTTCAGGTGTCCTCCTTGGGATAGGGTTATTTAAACAACGAGGGTCAGCACGACATATAAAAAAAAACAGGGAAAAAAATGAAAAAAAATCGGAGGAGCCTGACGGAGATGAGGTCTTACGGCTCGCCTTCAGGTGTCCTCCTCGGGATACGGTCATTTGAAGAACGAGGGTCAACACGACGTAAAAAAAAAGAAAGAAAAAAAAGAAAAAAAGGGGAAAAAAATGAAAAAAAAAATCGGAAGAGCCTACCGGAGATGAGGCCATTACGGCTCGACTTCAGGTGTCCTCCTCGGGATAGGGTCATTTAAAGAACGAGGGTCAGCACGACGTAAAAAAAAAAGAAAAAAAAGGGAAAAAATAAAAAAAAAAAACTAAATCGGAGGAGGCTGCCGGAGATGAGGCCATTACGGCTCGCCTTCAGGTGTCCTTTTCGGGATAGGGTCATTTAAAGAACGAGCGTCAGCACGACGTGAAAAAAAATCGGGGAAAAAAACGAAAAAAAAATCGGAGGAGCCTACCGGATATGAGGCCATTACAGCTCGCCTTCAGGTGTCCTCCTCGGGATAGGATCATTTAAAGAACGAGGGTCAACACGACGTAAAAAAAAAGAAAAAAAAGGGAAAAAAATGAAAAAAAACTAAATCGGAGGAGGCTGCCGGAGATGAGGCCATTACGGCTCGCCTTCAGGGGTTCTCCTCGGGATAGTGTCATTTAAAGAACGAGGGTCAGCACGACGTAAAAAAAAAGGGGATAAAAAACCAAAAAAAAACGGAGGAGCGTGCCGAAGATGAGGCCATTACGGCTCGCCTTCAGGTGTCCTCCTCGAGATAGGGTCATTTAAAGAACGAGGGTCAGCACGACGTAAAAAAAACTGGGGAAAAAATCGAAAAAAAATGGGAGGAGCCTGCCGGAGATGAGGCCATTACGGCTCGCCTTCAGGTGTCCTCCTCGGAATAGGTTCATTTAAAGAACGACGGTCAGCACGTCGTAAAAAAAAACCGGGGAAAAAAACGAAAAAAAATCGGAGGAGCCTGCCGGAGATGAGGACATTATAGCTCGCCTTCAGGTGTCCTCCTCGGGATAGGGTCATTTAAAGAACGAGGGTCAGCACGACGTAAAAAAAAACATCGGAAAAAAAACGAAAAAAAATCGGAGGAGCCTTCCGGAGATGAGGCCATTACGGCTCGCCTTCAGGTGTCCTCCTCGGGAGAGGGTCATTTAAAGAACGAGGGTCAGCACGACGTAAAAAAAAAAGGAAAAAAACGAAAAAAACAAAATCGGAGGAGTCTGCCGGAGATGAGGCCATTACGGCTCGCCTTCAGGTGTCCTCCTCGGGATAGGATCATTTAAAGAACGAGAGTCAGCACGACGTAAAAAAAATATCGGAAAAAAAAATAAAAAAAAATCGGAGGAGACTTCCGGAGATGAGGCCATTACGGCTCGCCTTCCGGTGTCCTCCTCGGGATAGGGTCATTTAAAGAACGAGGGTCACCACGACGTAAAAAAAAGGAAAAAACGAAAAAAAAATGTAATCGGAGGAGCCTGCCGGAGATGAGGCCGTTACGGCTCGCCTTCAGGTGTCGTCGTCCTCAAGATAGGGTCATTTAAAGAACGAGGGTCAGCAAAAAAAAACATTGGGAAAAAAACAAAAAAAAAAACCGGAGGAGCCTGCCAGATATGAGGACATTACGGCTCGCCTTCAGGTATCCTACTCGAGATAGGGTCATTTAAAGAACGAGGGTCAGAACGACATTAAAAATAAAAAAATAATAAAAAAACGGGGAAAAAAACGAAAAAAACAAAATCGGAGGAGCCTGCTGGAGATGAGGCCATTACGGCTCGCCTTCAGGTGTCCTCCTCGAGATAGGGTCATTTAAAGAACGAGGGTCAGCACGACGTAAAAAAAAAACCAGGAAAAAAATTGAAAAAAAAAATGGGAGGAGCCTGCCGGAGATGAGGTCATTACGGCTCGCCTTCTGGTGTCCTCCTTGAGATAGGGTCATTTAAAGAACGAGGGTCAGCACGATGGAAAAATAAAAATAAAAACAAAAAAAAAATCGGAGGTGCCTTCCGGAGATGAGGCCATTACCGCTTGTCTTCAGGTGTCCTCCTCGGGATTGTGTCTTTTAAAGAACGATGTTAGCACGACGTAAAAAAAATAAAAAAAAGCACCCGAAAAAAAAAACGAAAAAAAATGGGAGCAACCTGCCGGAGATGAGGCCATTACGGCTCGATTTCAGGTGTCCTCCTCGGGATAGGGTAATTTAAAGAATGAGTGTCAGAACGACGTAAAAAAAAACTGGGAAAAAAACGAAAAAAAAAATCGGAGGAGCCTGCCGTAGATGAGGCCATTACGGCTCGCCTTCAGGTGTCCTCCTCGGAATAGGTTCATTTAAAGAACGAGGGTCAGCACGACGTAAAAAAAAACCGGGGAAGAAAAAACGAAAAAAAAAATTGGAGGTGCCTGCCGGAGATGAGGCCATTACGGCTCGCCTTCAGGTGTCCTCCTTGGGATAGGGTCATTTAAAGAACGAGGGTCAGCATGACGTAAAAAAAAACATCGGGAAAAAAAACAAAAAAAAAATCGGAGGAGACTGCCGGAGATGAGGACATTACGGCTCGCCTTCAGGTATCCTCCTCGAGATAGGGTCATTTAAAGAACGAGGGCCAGAACGACGTTAAAAAAAAGGGGAAAAAACGAAAAAAAAATCGGAGGAGGCTGCCGGAGATGAGGCCATTACGGCTGGCCTTCAGGTGTCCTCCTCGGGATAGGGTCATTTAAAGAATGAGGGTCAGCACGACGTAAAAAAAAACCGGAAAAAAATAAAAAAAATGGGAGGAGCCTGCCGGAGATGAGGCCATTACGGCTCGCCTTCAGGTGTCCACCTCGAGATAGGGTTATTTAAAGAATGAGGGTCAGCACGACGTAAAAAAAATACAGGGAAAAATCAAGAAAAAAAATCGGTGGAGCCTGCCGGAGATGAGGCCATTACGGCTCGCCTTCAGGTGTCCTCCTTGAGATAGGGTCATTTAAAGAACGAGGGTCAGCACGACGTAAAAAAAAAAAAATAAAAAAAACATCGGAAAAAAACGAAAAAAATCGGAGGAGCCTTCTGGAGATGAGGCCATTACGCTCGCCTTCAGGTGTCCTCCTCGGGATAGTGTCATTTAAAGAACGAGGGTCAGCACGACGTAAAAAAAAAAAAAAAAAAAAATAAACAAAAAAAAAAAAAAAAAACCGAAAAAAAATGAAAAAAAATGGAGCAACCTGCCGGAGATGAGGCCATTACGGCTCGCTTCAGGTGTCTCCTCGGGATAGGGTCATTTAAAGAACGAGGGTCAGCACGACGTAAAAAAAACAAAAAAAAACGAAAAAAAATCGGAGGAGCCTGCCGGAGATGAGGCCATTACGGCTCAGCTTCAGGTGTCCTCCTCGGGATAGGGTCATTTAAAGAACGAGGGTCAGCATGACGTAAAAAAAAACATCGGAAAAAAAAACGAAAAAAAATCGGAGGAGCTTGCCGGAGATGAGGACATTACGGCTCGCCTTCAGGTGTCCTCCTCGGGATAGGGTCATTTAAAGAACGAGGGTCAGAATGACGTTAAAAAAATGGGGAAAAAAACGAAAAAAATCGGAGGAGCTGCCGGAGATGAGGCCATTACGGCTCGCCTTCAGGTGTCCTCCTCGCGATAGAGTCATTTAAAGAACGAGGGTCAGCACGACGTAAAAAAAATCGGGGAAAAAAAACAAAAAAAATCGGAGGAGCCTGCCGGAGATGAGGCCATTACGGCTTGCCTTCAGGTGTCCTCCTCGGGATAGGGTCATTTAAAGAACGAGGGTCAGCACGACGTAAAAAAAAAACATCGGGAAAAAAACGAAAAAAAAATCGGAGGAGCCTTCCGGAGATGAGGCCATTACGGCTCGCCTTCAGGTGTCCTCCTCGGGATAGTGTCATTTAAAGAACGAGGGTCAGCACGACGTAAAAAAAAAGGGGAAAAAAAAAAAAAAATCGGAGGAGCCTGCCGGAGATGAGGCCATTACGGCTCGCCTTCAGGTTCCTCCTCGGGATAGGGTCATTTAAAGAACGAGGGTCAGCACGACGTAAAAAAAAAGGAAAAAAATGAAAAAAAAAATCGGAGGAGCTCCGGAGATGAGGCCATTACGGCTCGCCTTCAGGTGTCCTCCTCGGGATAGGGTCATTTAAAGAACGAGGGTCAGCACGACGTAAAAAAAAACATCGGGAAAAAAAATGAAAAAAAATCGGAGGAGCCTTCCGGAGATGAGGCATTACGGCTCGCCTTCAGGTGTCCTCCTCGGATATGTCATTTAAAGAACGAGGGTCAGCACGACGTAAAAAAAAATAGGGAAAAAAACGAAAAAAAATCGGAGGAGCCTGAGAGATGAGGCCATTACGGCTCGCCTTCAGGTGTCCTCCTCGGGATAGGGTATTTAAAAACGAGGGTAGCAGACGTAAAAAAAAAATGAAAAATCGAAAAAAAATGGAGGAGCCTCCGAGATGAGGCCATTACGGCTCGCCTTCAGGTGTCTCCTCGGATAGGGTCATTTAAAGAACGAGGGTCAGACGACGTAAAAAAACTGGGAAAAAAACGAAAAAAAATCGGAGGAGCTGCCGGAGTGAGGCCATTACGGCTCGCCTTCAGGTGTCCTCTCGGGATAGGTCATTTAAAGAACGAGGGTCAGCACGACGTAAAAAAAAAACCGGAGATGAGGCCATTAGCTCGCCTTCAGGTGTCCTCCTCGGGATAGGGTCATTTAAAGAACGAGGGTCAGCACGACGTAAAAAAAAAACATCGGGAAAAAAACGAAAAAAAAATCGGAGGAGCCTCCGGAGATGAGGCCATTAGGCTCGCCTTCAGGGTCCTCCTCGGGATAGGTCATTTAAAGAACGAGGGTCAGCACGACGTAAAAAAAAAGGGAAAAAAACGAAAAAAAAATCGGAGGAGCCTGCCGAGATGAGGCCATTACGGCTCGCCTTCAGGTGTCCTCCTCGGGATAGGGTCATTTAAAGAACGAGGTCAGCACGACGTAAAAAAAAGGGAAAAAACGAAAAAAAATGGAGGAGCCTGCCGGAGATGAGGCCATTACGGCTCGCCTTCAGGTGTCCTCCTCGGATAGGTCATTTAAAGAACGAGGGTCAGCACGACGTAAAAAAAAACCGGGAAAAAACGAAAAAAAATCGGAGGAGCCTGCCGGAGATGAGGCCATTACGGCTCGCCTTCAGGTGTCCTCCTCGGGATAGGGTCATTTAAAGAACGAGGGTCAGCACGACGTAAAAAAAAAATCGGAAAAAAATGAAAAAAAAATCGGAGGAGCCTCCGGAGATGAGGCCATTACGGCTCGCCTTCAGGTGTCCTCCTCGGGATAGGTCATTTAAAGAACGAGGGTCAGCACGACGTAAAAAAAAAAGGGGAAAAAAACGAAAAAAAAAATCGGAGGAGCCTGCCGGAGATGAGGCCATTACGGCTCGCCTTCAGGTGTCCTCCTCGGGATAGGGTCATTTAAAGAACGAGGGTCAGCACGACGTAAAAAAAACAGGGGAAAAAAAAAAAAAAATGGAGGAGCCTGCCGGAGATGAGGCCATTACGGCTCGCCTTCAGGTGTCCTCCTCGGATAGGTCATTTAAAGAACGAGGTCAGCACGACGTAAAAAAAAAAACGGAAAAAAACGAAAAAAAAATCGGAGGAGCCTGCCGGAGATGAGGCCATTACGGCTCGCCTTCAGGTGTCCTCCTCGGGATAGGGTCATTTAAAGAACGAGGGTCAGCACGACGTAAAAAAAAAAACATGGAAAAAACGAAAAAAAAATCGGAGGAGCCTCCGGAGATGAGGCCATTACGGCTCGCCTTCAGGTGTCCTCCTCGGGATAGGTCATTTAAAGAACGAGGGTCAGCACGACGTAAAAAAAAAGGGAAAAAAACGAAAAAAAAAAATCGGAGGAGCCTGCCGAGATGAGGCCATTACGGCTCGCCTTCAGGTGTCCTCCTCGGGATAGGGTCATTTAAAGAACGAGGGTCAGCACGACGTAAAAAAAAACTGGGGAAAAAACGAAAAAAAATGGAGGAGCCTGCCGGAGATGAGGCCATTACGGCTCGCCTTCAGGTGTCCTCCTCGGATAGGTCATTTAAAGAACGAGGGTCAGCACGTCGTAAAAAAACAGGGAAAAAAACGAAAAAAAAAATCGGAGGAGCCTGCCGGAGATGAGGCCATTACGGCTCGCCTTCAGGTGTCCTCCTCGGGATAGGGTCATTTAAAGAACGAGGTCAGCACGACGTAAAAAAAAAACATCGGAAAAAAACGAAAAAAAAAATCGGAGGAGCCTCCGGAGATGAGGCCATTAGGCTCGCCTTCAGGTGTCCTCCTCGGATAGGTCATTTAAAGAACGAGGGTCAGCACGACGTAAAAAAAAACGGGAAAAAAACGAAAAAAAAAATCGGAGGAGCCTGCCGGAGATGAGGCCATTACGGCTCGCCTTCAGGTGTCCTCCTCGGGATAGGGTCATTTAAAGAACGAGGGTCAGCACGACGTAAAAAAAAAAAAACGGGAAAAAAAAAAAAAAAATCGGAGGAGCCTGCCGGAGATGAGGCATTACGGCTCGCCTTCAGGTGTCCTCCTCGGGATAGGTCATTTAAAGAACGAGGGTCAGCACGACGTAAAAAAAAAGGGAAAAAAACGAAAAAAAATCGGAGGAGCTGCCGGAGATGAGGCCATTACGGCTCGCCTTCAGGTGTCCTCCTCGGATAGGGTCATTTAAAGAACGAGGGTCAGCACGACGTAAAAAAAACGGGAAAAAAACGAAAAAAAAATGGAGGAGCCTGCCGGAGATGAGGCCATTACGGCTCGCCTTCAGGTGTCCTCCTGGGATAGGGTCATTTAAAGAACGAGGGTCAGCACGACTAAAAAAAAAACAGGGAAAAAAAGAAAAAAAATCGGAGGAGCCTGCGGAGATGAGGCCATTACGGCTCGCCTTCAGGTGTCCTCCTCGGATAGGTCATTTAAAGAACGAGGGTCAGCACGACGTAAAAAAAAAAGAAAAAAAGAAAAAAAAAAAAAAAAATCGGAGGAGCCTGCCGGAGATGAGGCCATTACGGCTCGCTTCAGGTGTCCTCCTCGGGATAGGGTCATTTAAAGAACGAGGGTCAGCACGACGTAAAAAAAAAGAAAAAAAGAAAAAAAAAAAAAAAATCGGAGGAGCCTGCCGGAGATGAGGCCATTACGGCTCGCCTTCAGGTGTCCTCCTCGGGATAGGGTCATTTAAAGAACGAGGTCAGCACGACGTAAAAAAAACGGGGAAAAAAACGAAAAAAAAATCGGAGGAGCCTGCCGGAGATGAGGCCATTACGGCTCGCCTTCAGGTGTCCTCCTCGGGATAGGTCATTTAAAGAACGAGGGTCAGCACGACGTAAAAAAAAAAAAAAAAAAAAAAAAAAAAAATCGGAGGAGCTGCCGGAGATGAGGCCATTACGGCTCGCCTTCAGGGTCCTCCTCGGGATAGGTCATTTAAAGAACGAGGGTCAGCACGACGTAAAAAAAAAGGGGAAAAAAACGAAAAAAAAATCGGAGGAGCTGCCGGAGATGAGGCCATTACGGCTCGCCTTCAGGTGTCCTCCTCGAGATAGGGTCATTTAAAGAACGAGGGTCAGCACGACGTAAAAAAAAACTGGGGAAAAAATCGAAAAAAAATGGAGGAGCCTGCCGGAGATGAGGCCATTACGGCTCGCCTTCAGGTGTCCTCCTCGGATAGGGTCATTTAAAGAACGAGGGTCAGCACGACGTAAAAAAAAACGGGAAAAAAACGAAAAAAAAATCGGAGGAGCCTGCCGGAGATGAGGCATTACGGCTCGCCTTCAGGTGTCCTCCTCGGGATAGGGTCATTTAAAGAACGAGGGTCAGCACGACGTAAAAAAAAACATGGGAAAAAAACGAAAAAAAAATCGGAGGAGCCTGCCGGAGATGAGGCCATTACGGCTCGCCTTCAGGTGTCCTCCTCGGGATAGGGTCATTTAAAGAACGAGGGTCAGCACGACGTAAAAAAAAAAGGAAAAAAACGAAAAAAAAAAATCGGAGGAGCTGCCGGAGATGAGGCCATTACGGCTCGCCTTCAGGTGTCCTCCTCGGATAGGTCATTTAAAGAACGAGGTCAGCACGACGTAAAAAAAAACGGGAAAAAAAATAAAAAAAAATCGGAGGAGCCTGCCGGAGATGAGGCCATTACGGCTCGCCTTCAGGTGTCCTCCTCGGGATAGGGTCATTTAAAGAACGAGGGTCAGCACGACGTAAAAAAAAAGGAAAAAACGAAAAAAAAAATCGGAGGAGCCTGCCGGAGATGAGGCCATTACGGCTCGCCTTCAGGTGTCCTCCTCGGATAGGGTCATTTAAAGAACGAGGGTCAGCACGTAAAAAAAAAATGGGAAAAAAACAAAAAAAAAATCGGAGGAGCCTGCCGGAGATGAGGCATTACGGCTCGCCTTCAGGTGTCCTCCTCGGATAGGGTCATTTAAAGAACGAGGGTCAGAACGACGTAAAAAAAAAAAATGGGAAAAAAACGAAAAAAAAAATCGGAGGAGCCTGCCGGAGATGAGGCCATTACGGCTCGCCTTCAGGTGTCCTCCTCGGATAGGGTCATTTAAAGAACGAGGGTCAGCACGACGTAAAAAAAAAAAGGAAAAAAAGAAAAAAAAAATCGGAGGAGCCTGCCGGAGATGAGGCCATTACGGCTCGCCTTCAGGTGTCCTCCTCGGATAGGGTCATTTAAAGAACGAGGGTCAGCACGACGTAAAAAAAAATAAAAAAAACAAAAAAAAATCGGAGGAGCCTGCCGGAGATGAGGCCATTACGGCTCGCCTTCAGGTGTCCTCCTCGGATAGGGTCATTTAAAGAACGAGGGTCAGCACGACGTAAAAAAAAAAAAAAGGAAAAAAAAAAAAAAAATGGAGGAGCCTGCCGGAGATGAGGCCATTACGGCTCGCCTTCAGGTGTCCTCCTCGGGATAGGGTCATTTAAAGAATGAGGGTCAGCACGACGTAAAAAAAAACGGGAAAAAAACGAAAAAAAAAATCGGAGGAGCCTGCCGGAGATGAGGCCATTACGGCTCGCCTTCAGGTGTCCTCCTCGGATAGGGTCATTTAAAGAACGAGGGTCAGCACGACGTAAAAAAAAACGGGGAAAAAAACGAAAAAAAAATGGAGGAGCCTGCCGGAGATGAGGCCATTACGGCTCGCCTTCAGGTGTCCTCCTCGGGATAGGGTCATTTAAAGAACGAGGGTCAGCACGACGTAAAAAAAAAATCGGGAAAAAAACGAAAAAAAAAATCGGAGGAGCCTGCCGGAGATGAGGCCATTACGGCTCGCCTTCAGGTGTCCTCCTCGGGATAGGGTCATTTAAAGAACGAGGGTCAGCACGACGTAAAAAAAAGGGGAAAAAACGAAAAAAAATCGGAGGAGCCTGCCGGAGATGAGGCCATTACGGCTCGCCTTCAGGTGTCCTCCTCGGGATAGGTCATTTAAAGAACGAGGGTCAGCACGACGTAAAAAAAAGGGAAAAAAATGAAAAAAAAATCGGAGGAGCCTGCCGGAGATGAGGCCATTACGGCTCGCCTTCAGGTGTCCTCCTCGGGATAGGGTCATTTAAAGAACGAGGGTCAGCACGACGTAAAAAAAAAACGGGGAAAAAACGAAAAAAATGGAGGAGCCTGCCGGAGATGAGGCCATTACGGCTCGCCTTCAGGTGTCCTCCTCGGATAGGGTCATTTAAAGAACGAGGGTCAGCACGACGTAAAAAAAAAACAGGGAAAAAAACGAAAAAAAAATCGGAGGAGCCTGCCGGAGATGAGGCATTACGGCTCGCCTTCAGGTGTCCTCCTCGGGATAGGGTCATTTAAAGAACGAGGGTCAGCACGACGTAAAAAAAAAGGGGAAAAAACGAAAAAAAATCGGAGGAGCCTGCCGGAGATGAGGCCATTACGGCTCGCCTTCAGGTGTCCTCCTCGGGATAGGTCATTTAAAGAACGAGGGTCAGCACGACGTAAAAAAAAAAGGGGAAAAAAATGAAAAAAAAATCGGAGGAGCCTGCCGGAGATGAGGCCATTACGGCTCGCCTTCAGGTGTCCTCCTCGGGATAGGGTCATTTAAAGAACGAGGGTCAGCACGACGTAAAAAAAAACGGAAAAAAACGAAAAAAAATCGGAGGAGCCTGCCGGAGATGAGGCCATTACGGCTCGCCTTCAGGTGTCCTCCTCGGGATAGGTCATTTAAAGAACGAGGGTCAGCACGACAAAAAAAAACATCGGAAAAAAAACGAAAAAAAAATCGGAGGAGCCTGCCGGAGATGAGGCCATTACGGCTCGCCTTCAGGTGTCCTCCTCGGGATAGGGTCATTTAAAGAACGAGGGTCAGCACGACGTAAAAAAAACTGGGAAAAAACGAAAAAAAAATCGGAGGAGCCTGCCGGAGATGAGGCATTACGGCTCGCCTTCAGGTGTCCTCCTCGGGATAGGGTCATTTAAAGAACGAGGGTCAGACGACGTAAAAAAAAAGGGGAAAAAAAGAAAAAAAATCGGAGGAGCCTGCCGGAGATGAGGCCATTACGGCTCGCCTTCAGGTGTCCTCCTCGGGATAGGGTCATTTAAAGAACGAGGGTCAGCACGACGTAAAAAAAATCGGGAAAAAAACGAAAAAAAAATCGGAGGAGCCTGCCGGAGATGAGGCCATTACGGCTCGCCTTCAGGTGTCCTCCTCGGGATAGGGTCATTTAAAGAACGAGGGTCAGCACGACGTAAAAAAAAAATCGGAAAAAAACGAAAAAAAAAATCGGAGGAGCCTGCCGGAGATGAGGCCATTACGGCTCGCCTTCAGGTGTCCTCCTCGGGATAGGGTCATTTAAAGAACGAGGGTCAGCACGACGTAAAAAAAAACATGGGAAAAAAACGAAAAAAAAAATCGGAGAGCCTGCCGGAGATGAGGCCATTACGGCTCGCCTTCAGGTGTCCTCCTCGGGATAGGTCATTTAAAGAACGAGGGTCAGCACGACGTAAAAAAAAAGGGAAAAAAACGAAAAAAAATCGGAGGAGCCTGCCGGAGATGAGGCCATTACGGCTCGCCTTCAGGTGTCCTCCTCGGGATAGGGTCATTTAAAGAACGAGGGTCAGCACGACGTAAAAAAAAACCGGGAAAAAAACGAAAAAAAATCGGAGGAGCCTGCCGGAGATGAGGCATTACGGCTCGCCTTCAGGTGTCCTCCTCGGGATAGGGTCATTTAAAGAACGAGGGTCAGCACGACGTAAAAAAAAACGGGAAAAAAACGAAAAAAAAATCGGAGGAGCCTGCCGGAGATGAGGCCATTACGGCTCGCCTTCAGGTGTCCTCCTCGGGATAGGTCATTTAAAGAACGAGGGTCAGCACGACGTAAAAAAAACAGGGAAAAAAACGAAAAAAAATCGGAGGAGCCTGCCGGAGATGAGGCCATTACGGCTCGCCTTCAGGTGTCCTCCTCGGGATAGGTCATTTAAAGAACGAGGTCAGCACGACGTAAAAAAAAACGGGAAAAAAACGAAAAAAAAATCGGAGGAGCTGCCGGAGATGAGGCCATTACGGCTCGCCTTCAGGTGTCCTCCTCGGGATAGGGTCATTTAAAGAACGAGGGTCAGCACGACGTAAAAAAAAACGGAAAAAAACGAAAAAAAATCGGAGGAGCCTGCCGGAGATGAGGCCATTACGGCTCGCCTTCAGGTGTCCTCCTCGGGATAGGGTCATTTAAAGAACGAGGGTCAGCACGACGTAAAAAAAAACAGGGAAAAAAATGAAAAAAAAAATCGGAGGAGCCTGCCGGAGATGAGGCCATTACGGCTCGCCTTCAGGTGTCCTCCTCGGGATAGGGTCATTTAAAGAACGAGGGTCAGCACGACGTAAAAAAAAAACAGGGAAAAAAACGAAAAAAAATCGGAGGAGCCTGCCGGAGATGAGGCCATTACGGCTCGCCTTCAGGTGTCCTCCTCGGGATAGGTCATTTAAAGAACGAGGGTCAGCACGACGTAAAAAAAAAAGGGAAAAAAATGAAAAAAAAATCGGAGGAGCTGCCGGAGATGAGGCCATTACGGCTCGCCTTCAGGTGTCCTCCTCGGATAGGGTCATTTAAAGAACGAGGGTCAGCACGACGTAAAAAAAAACAGGGAAAAAAATGAAAAAAAATCGGAGGAGCCTGCCGGAGATGAGGCCATTACGGCTCGCCTTCAGGTGTCCTCCTCGGGATAGGGTCATTTAAAGAACGAGGGTCAGCACGACGTAAAAAAAAACGGGAAAAAAACGAAAAAAAAAATCGGAGGAGCCTGCCGGAGATGAGGCCATTACGGCTCGCCTTCAGGTGTCCTCCTCGGATAGGGTCATTTAAAGAACGAGGGTCAGCACGACGTAAAAAAAAAAGGGAAAAAAATGAAAAAAAAAAATCGGAGGAGCCTGCCGGAGATGAGGCCATTACGGCTCGCCTTCAGGTGTCCTCCTCGGGATAGGGTCATTTAAAGAACGAGGGTCAGCACGACGTAAAAAAAAAGGGAAAAAAACGAAAAAAAAAATCGGAGGAGCTGCCGGAGATGAGGCCATTACGGCTCGCCTTCAGGTGTCCTCCTCGGGATAGGGTCATTTAAAGAACGAGGGTCAGCACGACGTAAAAAAAAAAGGGAAAAAAACGAAAAAAAAATCGGAGGAGCCTGCCGGAGATGAGGCCATTACGGCTCGCCTTCAGGTGTCCTCCTCGGGATAGGGTCATTTAAAGAACGAGGGTCAGCACGACGTAAAAAAAAAGAAAAAAATGAAAAAAAAAAATCGGAGGAGCCTGCCGGAGATGAGGCCATTACGGCTCGCCTTCAGGTGTCCTCCTCGGGATAGGGTCATTTAAAGAACGAGGGTCAGCACGACGTAAAAAAAAAGGAAAAAAAACGAAAAAAAAATCGGAGGAGCCTGCCGGAGATGAGGCCATTACGGCTCGCCTTCAGGTGTCCTCCTCGGGATAGGGTCATTTAAAGAACGAGGTCAGCACGACGTAAAAAAAAAAAGGAAAAAAAAAAAAAAAAAAATCGGAGGAGCCTGCCGGAGATGAGGCCATTACGGCTCGCCTTCAGGTGTCCTCCTCGGGATAGGGTCATTTAAAGAACGAGGGTCAGCACGACGTAAAAAAAAACAGGGAAAAAAAGAAAAAAAAATCGGAGGAGCCTGCCGGAGATGAGGCCATTACGGCTCGCCTTCAGGTGTCCTCCTCGGATAGGTCATTTAAAGAACGAGGGTCAGCACGACGTAAAAAAAAAAGAAAAAAAACGAAAAAAAAAATCGGAGGAGCCTGCCGGAGATGAGGCCATTACGGCTCGCCTTCAGGTGTCCTCCTCGGATAGGGTCATTTAAAGAACGAGGGTCAGCACGACGTAAAAAAAAAAAGGGAAAAAAAGAAAAAAAAAAATCGGAGGAGCCTGCCGGAGATGAGGCCATTACGGCTCGCCTTCAGGTGTCCTCCTCGGGATAGGGTCATTTAAAGAACGAGGGTCAGCACGACGTAAAAAAAACGGAAAAAAACGAAAAAAAAAATCGGAGGAGCTGCCGGAGATGAGGCCATTACGGCTCGCCTTCAGGTGTCCTCCTCGGATAGGGTCATTTAAAGAACGAGGGTCAGCACGACGTAAAAAAAAAACGGGAAAAAAACGAAAAAAAATCGGAGGAGCCTGCCGGAGATGAGGCCATTACGGCTCGCCTTCAGGTGTCCTCCTCGGATAGGGTCATTTAAAGAACGAGGGTCAGCACGACGTAAAAAAAAAAAAAAAAAAAAAAAAAAAATCGGAGGAGCCTGCCGGAGATGAGGCCATTACGGCTCGCTTCAGGTGTCCTCCTCGGATAGGGTCATTTAAAGAACGAGGGTCAGCACGACGTAAAAAAAAACAGGAAAAAAACGAAAAAAAAATGGAGGAGCCTGCCGGAGATGAGGCCATTACGGCTCGCCTTCAGGTGTCCTCCTCGGGATAGGGTCATTTAAAGAACGAGGGTCAGCACGACGTAAAAAAAAACCGGGAAAAAAACGAAAAAAAAATCGGAGGAGCCTGCCGGAGATGAGGCCATTACGGCTCGCCTTCAGGTGTCCTCCTCGGATAGGGTCATTTAAAGAACGAGGGTCAGCACGACGTAAAAAAAAACGGGAAAAAAAAAGAAAAAAAAATCGGAGGAGCCTGCCGGAGATGAGGCCATTACGGCTCGCCTTCAGGTGTCCTCCTCGGATAGGGTCATTTAAAGAACGAGGGTCAGCACGACGTAAAAAAAAAAAAAAAACGAAAAAAAAATCGGAGGAGCCTGCCGGAGATGAGGCCATTACGGCTCGCCTTCAGGTGTCCTCCTCGGATAGGTCATTTAAAGAACGAGGTCAGCACGACGTAAAAAAAAAAGGGAAAAAAGAAAAAAAAATGGAGAGCTGCCGGAGATGAGGCCATTACGGCTCGCCTTCAGGTGTCCTCCTCGGATAGGTCATTTAAAGAACGAGGGTCAGCACGACGTAAAAAAAACCGGAAAAAAACGAAAAAAAAATGGAGGAGCCTGCCGGAGATGAGGCCATTACGGCTCGCCTTCAGGTGTCCTCCTCGGATAGGGTCATTTAAAGAACGAGGGTCAGCACGACGTAAAAAAAAAAACGGGAAAAAAATGAAAAAAAATCGGAGGAGCCTGCCGGAGATGAGGCCATTACGGCTCGCCTTCAGGTGTCCTCCTCGGATAGGTCATTTAAAGAACGAGGGTCAGCACGACGTAAAAAAAAAGGGAAAAAAAAAAAAAAAATCGGAGGAGCCTGCCGGAGATGAGGCCATTACGGCTCGCCTTCAGGTGTCCTCCTCGGGATAGGGTCATTTAAAGAACGAGGGTCAGCACGACGTAAAAAAAAAGGAAAAAAAACGAAAAAAAAATCGGAGAGCCTGCCGGAGATGAGGCCATTACGGCTCGCCTTCAGGTGTCCTCCTCGGGATAGGGTCATTTAAAGAACGAGGGTCAGCACGACGTAAAAAAAAACGGGAAAAAAACGAAAAAAAAATCGGAGGAGCCTGCCGGAGATGAGGCCATTACGGCTCGCCTTCAGGTGTCCTCCTCGGGATAGGGTCATTTAAAGAACGAGGGTCAGCACGACGTAAAAAAAACGGGAAAAAAATGAAAAAAATCGGAGGAGCCTGCCGGAGATGAGGCCATTACGGCTCGCCTTCAGGTGTCCTCCTCGGGATAGGGTCATTTAAAGAACGAGGGTCAGCACGACGTAAAAAAAAAGGGAAAAAAGAAAAAAAAAATCGGAGGAGCCTGCCGGAGATGAGGCCATTACGGCTCGCCTTCAGGTGTCCTCCTCGGATAGGTCATTAAAGAACGAGGGTCAGCACGACAAAAAAAAAGGAAAAAACGAAAAAAAATGGAGGAGCTGCCGAGATGAGGCCATTACGGCTCGCCTTCAGGTGTCCTCCTCGGATAGGTCATTTAAAGAACGAGGGTCAGACGACGTAAAAAAAAACGGAAAAAAACGAAAAAAAATCGGAGGAGCCTGCCGGAGATGAGGCCATTACGGCTCGCCTTCAGGTGTCCTCCTCGGATAGGTCATTTAAAGAACGAGGGTCAGCACGACGTAAAAAAAAAAACAAAAAAAAAAAAAAAAATCGGAGGAGCCTGCCGGAGATGAGGCATTACGGCTCGCCTTCAGGTGTCCTCCTCGGATAGGGTCATTTAAAGAACGAGGGTCAGACGACGTAAAAAAAAATGGAAAAAAAAAAAAAATCGGAGGAGCTGCCGGAGAGGCCATTACGGCTCGCCTTCAGGTGTCCTCCTCGGGATAGGGTCATTTAAAGAACGAGGGTCAGCACGACGTAAAAAAAAGGGAAAAAACGAAAAAAAATGGAGGAGCTGCGGAGATGAGGCCATTACGGCTCGCCTTCAGGTGTCCTCCTCGGGATAGGTCATTTAAAGAACGAGGGTCAGCACGACGTAAAAAAAAAAGGGAAAAAAACGAAAAAAAAATCGGAGGAGCTGCGGAGATGAGGCCATTACGGCTCGCCTTCAGGTGTCCTCCTCGGATAGGGTCATTTAAAGAACGAGGGTCAGCACGACGTAAAAAAAACGGGAAAAAAACGAAAAAAAATGGAGGAGGCTGCCGGAGATGAGGCCATTACGGCTCGCCTTCAGGTGTCCTCCTCGGATAGGGTCATTTAAAGAACGAGGTCAGCACGAGTAAAAAAAATGGGAAAAAAAAAAAAAAATCGGAGGAGCCTGCCGGAGATGAGGCCATTACGGCTCGCCTTCAGGTGTCCTCCTCGGGATAGGGTCATTTAAAGAACGAGGGTCAGCACGACGTAAAAAAAAAACGGAAAAAAAACGAAAAAAAAAATGGAGGAGCCTGCGGAGATGAGGCCATTACGGCTCGCCTTCAGTGTCCTCCTCGAGATAGGTCATTTAAAGAACGAGGGTCAGCACGACGTAAAAAAAAACGGGAAAAAAAATAAAAAAATGGAGGGCCTGCCGGAGATGAGGCCATTACGGCTCGCCTTCAGGTGTCCTCCTCGAGATAGGGTCATTTAAAGAACGAGGGTCAGCACAAAAAAAACGGGAAAAAAACGAAAAAAAAATCGGAGAGCCTGCCGGAGATGAGGCCATTACGGCTCGCCTTCAGGTGTCCTCCTCGGGATAGGGTCATTTAAAGAACGAGGGTCAGCACGACGTAAAAAAAAAAGGGGAAAAAATGAAAAAAAAATCGGAGAGCTGCCGGAGATGAGGCCATTACGGCTCGCCTTCAGGTGTCCTCCTCGGGATAGGGTCATTTAAAGAACGAGGTCAGACGACGAAAAAAAAAAAAAAAAAAAAAAAAAAAAAAATGGAGAGCCTCCGAGATGAGCCATTCGCTCGCCTTCAGGTGTCCTCCTGGATAGGTCATTTAAAGAAGAGGGTCAGCACGACTAAAAAAAAAAAAAAAAGAAAAAAAAAATGGAGAGCCTGCGGAGATGAGGCCATTACGGCCGCCTCAGGTGTCCTCCGGATAGGGTATTTAAAGAACAGGTCACACGACGTAAAAAAAAACAGGAAAAAAAACGAAAAAAAAATCGGAGGAGCCTGCCGGAGATGAGGCCATTACGGCTCGCCTTCAGGTGTCCTCCTCGGATAGGGTCATTTAAGAACGAGGGTCAGCACGACGTAAAAAAAAAACGGGAAAAAAACGAAAAAAAAAATCGGAGGAGCCTGCCGGAGATGAGGCCATTACGGCTCGCCTTCAGGTGTCCTCCTCGGGATAGGTCATTAAAGAACGAGGGTCAGCACGACGTAAAAAAAAAAGGAAAAAAAAAAAAAAAAATCGGAGGGAGCCTGCCGGAGATGAGGCCATTACGGCTCGCCTTCAGGTGTCCTCCTCGGGATAGGTCATTTAAAGAACGAGGGTCAGAACGACGTAAAAAAAAACGGAAAAAAACGAAAAAAAATCGGAGGAGGCCTGCCGGAGATGAGGCCATTACGGCTCGCCTTCAGGTGTCCTCCTCGAGATAGGTCTTTAAAGAACGAGGGTCAGCACGACGTAAAAAAAAAGGGGAAAAAAAAGAAAAAAAATCGGAGGAGCCTGCCGGAGATGAGGCCATTACGGCTCGCCTTCAGGTGTCCTCCTCGGGATAGGGTCATTTAAAGAACGAGGGTCAGCAGACGTAAAAAAAAAACGGGAAAAAAACGAAAAAAAAATCGGAGAGAGCCTGCCGGAGATGAGGACATTACGGCTCGCCTTCAGGTGTCCTCCTCGGGATAGGTCATTTAAAGAACGAGGGTCAGAACGACGTTAAAATAAAAATGTAAGAAAAAAAAATGAAAAAAAATCGGAGGAGCTGCCGGAGATGAGGCCATTACGGCTCCCTTCAGGTGTCCTCCTCGGGATAGGGTCATTTAAAGAACGAGGGTCAGCACGACGTAAAAAAAAAAACGGGGAAAAAATGAAAAAAAATCGGAGGAGCCTGCCGGAGATGAGGCCATTACGGCTCGCCTTCAGGTGTCCTCCTCGAGATAGGGTCATTTAAAGAACGAGGGTCAGCACGACGTAAAAAAAAATACACGGGGAAAAAAAAACGAAAAAAAAAATCGGAGGAGCCTGCCGGAGATGAGGACATTACGGCTCGCCTTCAGGTGTCCTCCTCGGATAGGGTCATTTAAAGAACGAGGGTCAGAACGACTTAAAAAAAAAACGGGAAAAAAAGAAAAAAAAATGGAGGAGGCTCCGGAGATGAGGCCATTACGGCTCGCCTTCAGGTGTCCTCCTCGGGATAGGGTCATTTAAAGAACGAGGGTCAGCACGATAAAAAAAAGACGAAAAAAAACGAAAAAATCGAGAAGGGAGCCTGCCGGAGATTTGAGGCCTATTACGGCTCGCCTTCCAGGTGTCCTCCTCGGATGGGTCATTTAAAGAACGAGGGTCAGCACGACGATAAAAAAAAAGGGAAAAAAACGAAAAAAAAATCGGAGGAGCCTGCCGGAGATGAGGCCATTACGGCCGCCTTCAGTGTCCTCCTCGGAGATAGGTCATTTAAAGAACGAGTGGTCAGCACGACGTAAAAAAAAACAGGGAAAAAAAGAAAAAAAAAATCGGAGGACTTGCCGGAGATGAGGGCCATTACGGCTTCGCTCTTCAGGTTCCTCCTCGGGATAGGGTCATTTAAAGAACGAGGGTCAGGCACGACGTAAAAAAAAACCGGGAAAAAACGAAAAAAAAAATCCGGAGGAGCCGCCGGAGATGAGGCCATTACGGCTCGCCTTCAGTTCCTCTTCCGGGATAGGGTTCATTTAAAGAACGAGGGTCAGCACGACGTAAAAAAAAACAGGCGTAGAAAAAAAAAAAAAAAATCGGAGGAGCCTGCCGGAGATGAGGCCATTACGGCTCGCCTTCAGGTGTCCTCCTCGGGGATAGGGTCATTTAAAGAACGAGGGTCAGCACGACGTAAAAAAAAAGGGGAAAAAAACAAAAAAAATGGAGGAGGCTGCCGGAGATGAGGCCATTACGGCTCGCCTTCAGGTGTCCTCCTCGATAGGGTCATTTAAAGAACGAGGTCAGCACGACGTAAAAAAAAATAGAAAAAAACGAAAAAAAATCGGAGGAGCCTGCCGGAGATGAGGCCATTACGGCTCGCCTTCAGGTGTCCTCCTCGGGATAGGGTCATTTAAAGAACGAGGGTCAGCATGACGTAAAAAAAAACACGGAAAAAAAAAACGAAAAAAAATCGGAGGAGCCTGCCGGAGATGAGGCATTACGGCTCGCCTTCAGTGTCCTCCTCGGATAGGTTCATTTAAAGAACGAGGTCAGCACGACCGTAAAAAAAACGGGGAAAAACGAAAAAAAAAAAAATCGGAGGAGGCCTGCCGGAGATGAGGCCATTTACGGCTCGCCTTCAGGTGTCCTCCTCGGTTAGGGTCATTTAAAGAACGAGGGTCAGCGACGTACAAAAAAAAAATGGGGGAAAAAAACGAAAAAAAAAAATCGGAGGAAGCCTGCCGGAGATGAGGCATTACGACTCGCCTTCAGGTGGTGTCCTCCTCGGATAGGGTCATTTAAAGATACGAGGGTCAACACGACGTAAAAAAAAACGGGAAAAAAACGAAAAAAAAATTCGGAGGAGCCTGCCGGAGATGAGCCATTACGGCTCGCCTTCAGGTGTCCTCCTGAGATAGGGTCATTTAAAGAACGGGTCAGCACGACGTAAAAAAAAAACGGAAAAAAAAATGAAAAAAAAAATGGAGAGCCTGCCGGAGATGAGGCCATTACGGCTCGCCTTCAGGTGTCCTCCTCGGGATAGTGTCATTTAAACACTGGGTCAGCACGACGTAAAAAAAAACAGGAAAAAAATGAAAAAAACAAAAAAATCGGAGGAGCCTGCCGGAGATGAGGCCATTACGGCTCGCCTTCAGGTGTCCTCCTCGGGATAGGGTCATTTAAAGAACGAGGGTCAGACGAAGTAAAAAAAAAGAGGGAAAAAAATGAAAAAAAATCGGAGGAGCCTGCCGGAGATGAGGCCATTACGGCTCGCCTTCAGGTGTCCTCCTCGGATAGGGCATTTAAGAACGAGGGTCAGCACGACGTAAAAAAAACAGGGAAAAAACGAAAAAAATAAATGGAGGAGCTGCGGAGATGAGGCCATTACGGCTCGCCTTCAGGTGTCCTCCTCGGGATAGGGTCATTAAAGAACGAGGGTCAGCACACGAAAAAAAAGGGAAAAAAATGAAAAAAACAAATCGGAGGAGCCTGCCGGAGATGAGGCCATTACGGCTCGCCTTCAGGGTGTCCTCCTCGGGATAGGGTCATTTAAAGAACGAGGGTCAGAACGACGTAAAAAAAAACGGAAAAAAACGAAAAAAAAAATCGGAGGAGCTGCCGGAGATGAGGCCATTACGGCTCGCCTTCAGGTGTCCTCCTCGATAGGGTCATTAAAGAACGAGGGTCAGCACGACGAAAAAAAAGGGGAAAAAAAAAAAAAAAAAAATCGGAGGAGCCTGCCGGAGATGAGGCCATTACGGCTCGCCTTCAGGTGTCCTCCTCGGGATAGGGTCATTTAAAGAACGAGGGTCAGCACGACGTAAAAAAAAAGGGAAAAAAACGAAAAAAAAAAACGGAGGAGCTTGCCGGAGATGAGGCATTACGGCTCCCTTCAGGTTCCTCCTCGGGATAGGGTCATTTAAAGAACGAGGTCAGCACGACGTAAAAAAAATCGAAAAAAATGAAAAAAAAAATCGGAGGAGGCCTCCGGAGATGAGGCCATTACGGCTCGCCTTCAGGTGTCCTCCTCGGGATTAGGGTCATTTAAAGAACGAGGGTCAGCACGACGTAAAAAAAAAAACGAAAAAAAACGAAAAAAAATCGGAGGAGCTCCGGAGATTGAGGCCATTACGGCTCGCCTTCAGGTGTCCTCCTCGGGATAGGGTCATTTAAAGAACGAGGGTCAGCACGACGTAAAAAAAAAAGGGAAAAAAAAAAAAAAAATCGGAGGAGCCTGCCGGAGATGAGGCCATTACGGCTCGCCTTCAGGTGTCCTCCTCGGGATAGGGTCATTTAAAGAACGAGGGTCAGCACGACGTAAAAAAAAAAAAAAAAAAAAAAAAATCGGAGGAGCCTGCCGGAGATGAGGCCATTACGGCTCGCCTTCAGGTGTCCTCCTCGGGATAGGGTCATTTAAAGAACGAGGGTCAGCACGACGTAAAAAAAAAAAAAAAAAAAAAAAAATCGGAGGAGCCTGCCGGAGATGAGGCCATTACGGCTCGCCTTCAGGTGTCCTCCTCGGGATAGGGTCATTTAAAGAACGAGGGTCAGCACGACGTAAAAAAAAAAAAAAAAAAAAAAAATCGGAGGAGCCTGCCGGAGATGAGGCCATTACGGCTCGCCTTCAGGTGTCCTCCTCGGATAGGGTCATTTAAAGAACGAGGGTCAGCACGACGTTAAAAAAAAAAATCAAAAAAAAAAAAAAAAAAATCGGAGGAGGCTACCGGAAGATGAGGCCATTACGGCCGCCTTCAGCGTTGTCCTCGCGGGGATAGGGTCATTTAAAGAACAGGGTCACACGACGTAAAAAAAAAGGAAAAAAACGAAAAAAAAAATCGGAGGAGCCTGCCGGAAGATGAGGCCATTACGGCTTGCCTTCAGTGTCCTCCTTGAGATAGGGTCATTTAAAAGAACGAGGGTCAGCACGACGTAAAAAAAAAACGGAAAAAAATAAAAAAAATCGGAGGAGCCTGCGGAGATGAGGCATACGGCCGCCTTCAGGGGTCCTCCGGGGATAGGTCATTTAAAGAACGAGGTCACACGAGAAAAAAAAAAAAAAAAAAACAATGAAAAAAAAATGTGGAGCAACCTGCCGGAGATGAGGCCATTACGGCTTGACTTCAGGTGTCCTCCTCGGGATAGGGTCATTTAAAAACGATGTCAGCACGACGTAAAAAAAGGGAAAAGAAAAAAAAAAAAAAAAAATGGGAGGAGCCTGCCGGACGATGAGGCCATTACGGCTCCATCAGGTGTCCTCCTCGGAGATAGAGCTATTTAAAACGGGGGTCAGCACACGTAAAAAAAACCGGGAAAAAAAAAAGAAAAAAAAATCGGAGGAGCCTGCCGTAGATAGGCCATACGGCTCGCCTCAGGTGTCCTCCTCGAATAGGGTCATTTAAAAACGGGGTCAGCACGACGAAAAAAAAAAAAAAAAAAAACAAAAAAAAAAATGGAGGTGCCGCCGGAGATGAGGCCATTACGCTGCTTCAGGTTCCTCCTCGGGATAGGCTCATTAAAAGAACGAGTGTCAGCACGACGTAAAAAAAAAAAAAAAAAACACCCGAAAAAAAAAGGGGAGAAGCCTGCCGGAGATGAGGCATTACGCTCGCTTCAGTGTCCTCCTCGGATAGGTATTTAAAGACGAGGGTCAAAATAAAAAAAAAGGGGAAAAAAACGAAAAAAAAACGGAGGAGCCTGCGGAATAGGGCCATTACGCTCCCTTCAGGTCCTCCTCGAATAGGGTCATTTAAGAACGAGGGCCAGCGACGTAAAAAAAAATCGGGAAAAAAAAACGAAAAAAAATCGGAGGGCCTCCGATAGATGAGGCCATTACGGCTCGCCTTCAGGTGTCCTCCTCGGGATAGGTCATTAAAGAACGAGGGTCAGCACGACGAAAAAAAAACGGGAAAAAACGGAAAAAAAAGGAGAGGCTGCCGGAGATGAGGCCATACGGCTCCCTTCAGGTCCTCTCGGATAGGTCATTTAAAGAAAGAGGGTCAGCACGAGTGAAAAAAAAAAAAAAAAAAAAAAAAAAATCGGAGAGCCTGCCGGAAAGAGGCCATTACGCTGCCTTCAGGTGTCCTCCTCGGGATAGGTCATTTGAACGAGGTCTAGCACGACGTAAAAAAAACAAAAAAAAACGAAAAAAAAATGGAGGAGCCTGCCGGAGATGAGGCCATTACGGCTCGCCTTCAGGTGTCCTCCTCGGGATAGGGTCATTTAAAGAACGAGGGTCAGCACGACGTAAAAAAAAAGGGAAAAAAAAAAAAAAATCGGAGGAGCCTGCCGGAGATGAGGCCATTACGGCTCGCCTTCAGGTGTCCTCCTCGGGATAGGGTCATTTAAAGAACGAGGGTCAGCACGACGTAAAAAAAAAGGGAAAAAAACGAAAAAAAATCGGAGGAGCCTGCCGGAGATGAGGCCATTACGGCTCGCCTTCAGGTGTCCTCCTCGGGATAGGGTCATTTAAAGAACGAGGGTCAGCACGACGTAAAAAAAAAGGGAAAAAAACGAAAAAAAATCGGAGGAGCCTGCCGGAGATGAGGCCATTACGGCTCGCCTTCAGGTGTCCTCCTCGGGATAGGGTCATTTAAAGAACGAGGGTCAGCACGACGTAAAAAAAAAGGGAAAAAAAACGAAAAAAAATCGGAGGAGCCTGCCGGAGATGAGGCCATTACGGCTCGCCTTCAGGTGTCCTCCTCGGGATAGGGTCATTTAAAGAACGAGGGTCAGCACGACGTAAAAAAAACGGGAAAAAAAAAAAAAATCGGAGGAGCCTGCCGGAGATGAGGCCATTACGGCTCGCCTTCAGGTGTCCTCCTCGGGATAGGGTCATTTAAAGAACGAGGGTCAGCACGACGTAAAAAAAAAACGAAAAAAAAACGGAGGAGCCTGCCGGAGATGAGGCCATTACGGCTCGCCTTCAGGTGTCCTCCTCGGGATAGGGTCATTTAAAGAACGAGGGTCAGCACGACGTAAAAAAAAAGGGAAAAAAACGAAAAAAAATCGGAGGAGCCTGCCGGAGATGAGGCCATTACGGCTCGCCTTCAGGTGTCCTCCTCGGGATAGGGTCATTTAAAGAACGAGGGTCAGCACGACGTAAAAAAAAAAAAAAAAAAAAAAAAATCGGAGGAGCCTGCCGGAGATGAGGCCATTACGGCTCGCCTTCAGGTGTCCTCCTCGGGATAGGGTCATTTAAAGAACGAGGGTCAGCACGACGTAAAAAAAAGGGAAAAAAACGAAAAAAAAATCGGAGGAGCCTGCCGGAGATGAGGCCATTACGGCTCGCCTTCAGGTGTCCTCCTCGGGATAGGGTCATTTAAAGAACGAGGGTCAGCACGACGTAAAAAAAAAGGGAAAAAAACGAAAAAAAATCGGAGGAGCCTGCCGGAGATGAGGCCATTACGGCTCGCCTTCAGGTGTCCTCCTCGGATAGGGTCATTTAAAGAACGAGGGTCAGCACGACGTAAAAAAAAAAAAAAAACGAAAAAAAATCGGAGGAGCCTGCCGGAGATGAGGCCATTACGGCTCGCCTTCAGGTGTCCTCCTCGGGATAGGGTCATTTAAAGAACGAGGGTCAGCACGACGTAAAAAAAAAAAAAAAAAAAAAAAAAAAAAATCGGAGGAGCCTGCCGGAGATGAGGCCATTACGGCTCGCCTTCAGGTGTCCTCCTCGGGATAGGGTCATTTAAAGAACGAGGGTCAGCACGACGTAAAAAAAAGGGAAAAAAACGAAAAAAAAATCGGAGGAGCCTGCCGGAGATGAGGCCATTACGGCTCGCCTTCAGGTGTCCTCCTCGGGATAGGGTCATTTAAAGAACGAGGGTCAGCACGACGTAAAAAAAAAAAAAAAGAAAAAAAAATCGGAGGAGCCTGCCGGAGATGAGGCCATTACGGCTCGCCTTCAGGTGTCCTCCTCGGGATAGGGTCATTTAAAGAACGAGGGTCAGCACGACGTAAAAAAAAAGGGAAAAAAAAAAAAAAATCGGAGGAGCCTGCCGGAGATGAGGCCATTACGGCTCGCCTTCAGGTGTCCTCCTCGGGATAGGGTCATTTAAAGAACGAGGGTCAGCACGACGTAAAAAAAAAGGGAAAAAAACGAAAAAAAATCGGAGGAGCCTGCCGGAGATGAGGCCATTACGGCTCGCCTTCAGGTGTCCTCCTCGGGATAGGGTCATTTAAAGAACGAGGGTCAGCACGACGTAAAAAAAAAGGGAAAAAAAAAAAAAAAATCGGAGGAGCCTGCCGGAGATGAGGCCATTACGGCTCGCCTTCAGGTGTCCTCCTCGGGATAGGGTCATTTAAAGAACGAGGGTCAGCACGACGTAAAAAAAAAGGGAAAAAAACGAAAAAAAAATCGGAGGAGCCTGCCGGAGATGAGGCCATTACGGCTCGCCTTCAGGTGTCCTCCTCGGGATAGGGTCATTTAAAGAACGAGGGTCAGCACGACGTAAAAAAAAAGGGAAAAAAACGAAAAAAAAATCGGAGGAGCCTGCCGGAGATGAGGCCATTACGGCTCGCCTTCAGGTGTCCTCCTCGGGATAGGGTCATTTAAAGAACGAGGGTCAGCACGACGTAAAAAAAAGGGAAAAAAACGAAAAAAAAATCGGAGGAGCCTGCCGGAGATGAGGCCATTACGGCTCGCCTTCAGGTGTCCTCCTCGGGATAGGGTCATTTAAAGAACGAGGGTCAGCACGACGTAAAAAAAAAAGGAAAAAAAAAAAAAAAATCGGAGGAGCCTGCCGGAGATGAGGCCATTACGGCTCGCCTTCAGGTGTCCTCCTCGGGATAGGGTCATTTAAAGAACGAGGGTCAGCACGACGTAAAAAAAAGGGAAAAAAACGAAAAAAAATCGGAGGAGCCTGCCGGAGATGAGGCCATTACGGCTCGCCTTCAGGTGTCCTCCTCGGGATAGGGTCATTTAAAGAACGAGGGTCAGCACGACGTAAAAAAAAAGGGAAAAAAAAAAAAAAAAATCGGAGGAGCCTGCCGGAGATGAGGCCATTACGGCTCGCCTTCAGGTGTCCTCCTCGGGATAGGGTCATTTAAAGAACGAGGGTCAGCACGACGTAAAAAAAAAGGGAAAAAAATGAAAAAAAAATCGGAGGAGCCTGCCGGAGATGAGGCCATTACGGCTCGCCTTCAGGTGTCCTCCTCGGGATAGGGTCATTTAAAGAACGAGGGTCAGCACGACGTAAAAAAAAAGGGAAAAAAATGAAAAAAAAAAATCGGAGGAGCCTGCCGGAGATGAGGCCATTACGGCTCGCCTTCAGGTGTCCTCCTCGGGATAGGGTCATTTAAAGAACGAGGGTCAGCACGACGTAAAAAAAAAGGGAAAAAAATGAAAAAAAAAATCGGAGGAGCCTGCCGGAGATGAGGCCATTACGGCTCGCCTTCAGGTGTCCTCCTCGGGATAGGGTCATTTAAAGAACGAGGGTCAGCACGACGTAAAAAAAAAAGGGAAAAAAAAAAAAAAAATCGGAGGAGCCTGCCGGAGATGAGGCCATTACGGCTCGCCTTCAGGTGTCCTCCTCGGGATAGGGTCATTTAAAGAACGAGGGTCAGCACGACGTAAAAAAAAAGGAAAAAAAGAAAAAAAAATCGGAGGAGCCTGCCGGAGATGAGGCCATTACGGCTCGCCTTCAGGTGTCCTCCTCGGGATAGGGTCATTTAAAGAACGAGGGTCAGCACGACGTAAAAAAAAAGGGAAAAAAAAAAAAAAAATCGGAGGAGCCTGCCGGAGATGAGGCCATTACGGCTCGCCTTCAGGTGTCCTCCTCGGGATAGGGTCATTTAAAGAACGAGGGTCAGCACGACGTAAAAAAAAAGGGAAAAAAACGAAAAAAAAAATCGGAGGAGCCTGCCGGAGATGAGGCCATTACGGCTCGCCTTCAGGTGTCCTCCTCGGGATAGGGTCATTTAAAGAACGAGGGTCAGCACGACGTAAAAAAAAAGGGAAAAAAAAAAAAAAAAAATCGGAGGAGCCTGCCGGAGATGAGGCCATTACGGCTCGCCTTCAGGTGTCCTCCTCGGGATAGGGTCATTTAAAGAACGAGGGTCAGCACGACGTAAAAAAAAAAAAAAAAACGAAAAAAAATCGGAGGAGCCTGCCGGAGATGAGGCCATTACGGCTCGCCTTCAGGTGTCCTCCTCGGGATAGGGTCATTTAAAGAACGAGGGTCAGCACGACGTAAAAAAAAAGAAAAAAAAAAAAAAAAAATCGGAGGAGCCTGCCGGAGATGAGGCCATTACGGCTCGCCTTCAGGTGTCCTCCTCGGGATAGGGTCATTTAAAGAACGAGGGTCAGCACGACGTAAAAAAAAAAGGGAAAAAAACGAAAAAAAATCGGAGGAGCCTGCCGGAGATGAGGCCATTACGGCTCGCCTTCAGGTGTCCTCCTCGGGATAGGGTCATTTAAAGAACGAGGGTCAGCACGACGTAAAAAAAAAGGGAAAAAAACGAAAAAAAAATCGGAGGAGCCTGCCGGAGATGAGGCCATTACGGCTCGCCTTCAGGTGTCCTCCTCGGGATAGGGTCATTTAAAGAACGAGGGTCAGCACGACGTAAAAAAAAAAAGGGAAAAAAAAAAAAAAAATCGGAGGAGCCTGCCGGAGATGAGGCCATTACGGCTCGCCTTCAGGTGTCCTCCTCGGGATAGGGTCATTTAAAGAACGAGGGTCAGCACGACGTAAAAAAAAAGGGAAAAAAAAAAAAAAAATCGGAGGAGCCTGCCGGAGATGAGGCCATTACGGCTCGCCTTCAGGTGTCCTCCTCGGATAGGGTCATTTAAAGAACGAGGGTCAGCACGACGTAAAAAAAAAAAAAAAAAAAAAAAAATCGGAGGAGCCTGCCGGAGATGAGGCCATTACGGCTCGCCTTCAGGTGTCCTCCTCGGGATAGGGTCATTTAAAGAACGAGGGTCAGCACGACGTAAAAAAAAAGGGAAAAAAACGAAAAAAAAATCGGAGGAGCCTGCCGGAGATGAGGCCATTACGGCTCGCCTTCAGGTGTCCTCCTCGGGATAGGGTCATTTAAAGAACGAGGGTCAGCACGACGTAAAAAAAAAAAAAAAAAAAAAAAAATCGGAGGAGCCTGCCGGAGATGAGGCCATTACGGCTCGCCTTCAGGTGTCCTCCTCGGATAGGGTCATTTAAAGAACGAGGGTCAGCACGACGTAAAAAAAAAGGGAAAAAAACGAAAAAAAAATCGGAGGAGCCTGCCGGAGATGAGGCCATTACGGCTCGCCTTCAGGTGTCCTCCTCGGATAGGGTCATTTAAAGAACGAGGGTCAGCACGACGTAAAAAAAAAAAAAAAAAAAAAAAAATCGGAGGAGCCTGCCGGAGATGAGGCCATTACGGCTCGCCTTCAGGTGTCCTCCTCGGGATAGGGTCATTTAAAGAACGAGGGTCAGCACGACGTAAAAAAAAGGAAAAAAAAAAAAAAAAATCGGAGGAGCCTGCCGGAGATGAGGCCATTACGGCTCGCCTTCAGGTGTCCTCCTCGGGATAGGGTCATTTAAAGAACGAGGGTCAGCACGACGTAAAAAAAAGGGAAAAAAACGAAAAAAAAATCGGAGGAGCCTGCCGGAGATGAGGCCATTACGGCTCGCCTTCAGGTGTCCTCCTCGGGATAGGGTCATTTAAAGAACGAGGGTCAGCACGACGTAAAAAAAAAGGGAAAAAAAAAAAAAAAAATCGGAGGAGCCTGCCGGAGATGAGGCCATTACGGCTCGCCTTCAGGTGTCCTCCTCGGGATAGGGTCATTTAAAGAACGAGGGTCAGCACGACGTAAAAAAAAAAAAAACGAAAAAAAAATCGGAGGAGCCTGCCGGAGATGAGGCCATTACGGCTCGCCTTCAGGTGTCCTCCTCGGATAGGGTCATTTAAAGAACGAGGGTCAGCACGACGTAAAAAAAAAAAAAAAAAAAAAATCGGAGGAGCCTGCCGGAGATGAGGCCATTACGGCTCGCCTTCAGGTGTCCTCCTCGGGATAGGGTCATTTAAAGAACGAGGGTCAGCACGACGTAAAAAAAAAGGGAAAAAAACGAAAAAAAAATCGGAGGAGCCTGCCGGAGATGAGGCCATTACGGCTCGCCTTCAGGTGTCCTCCTCGGGATAGGGTCATTTAAAGAACGAGGGTCAGCACGACGTAAAAAAAAAGGGAAAAAAAAAAAAAAATCGGAGGAGCCTGCCGGAGATGAGGCCATTACGGCTCGCCTTCAGGTGTCCTCCTCGGGATAGGGTCATTTAAAGAACGAGGGTCAGCACGACGTAAAAAAAAAGGGAAAAAAACGAAAAAAAATCGGAGGAGCCTGCCGGAGATGAGGCCATTACGGCTCGCCTTCAGGTGTCCTCCTCGGGATAGGGTCATTTAAAGAACGAGGGTCAGCACGACGTAAAAAAAAAGGGAAAAAAACGAAAAAAAATCGGAGGAGCCTGCCGGAGATGAGGCCATTACGGCTCGCCTTCAGGTGTCCTCCTCGGGATAGGGTCATTTAAAGAACGAGGGTCAGCACGACGTAAAAAAAAAGGAAAAAAAAAAAAAAATCGGAGGAGCCTGCCGGAGATGAGGCCATTACGGCTCGCCTTCAGGTGTCCTCCTCGGGATAGGGTCATTTAAAGAACGAGGGTCAGCACGACGTAAAAAAAAAAGGGAAAAAAAAAAAAAAATCGGAGGAGCCTGCCGGAGATGAGGCCATTACGGCTCGCCTTCAGGTGTCCTCCTCGGGATAGGGTCATTTAAAGAACGAGGGTCAGCACGACGTAAAAAAAAGGGAAAAAAAAAAAAAAATCGGAGGAGCCTGCCGGAGATGAGGCCATTACGGCTCGCCTTCAGGTGTCCTCCTCGGGATAGGGTCATTTAAAGAACGAGGGTCAGCACGACGTAAAAAAAAAGGGAAAAAAAAAAAAAAATCGGAGGAGCCTGCCGGAGATGAGGCCATTACGGCTCGCCTTCAGGTGTCCTCCTCGGGATAGGGTCATTTAAAGAACGAGGGTCAGCACGACGTAAAAAAAAGGGAAAAAAAGAAAAAAAATCGGAGGAGCCTGCCGGAGATGAGGCCATTACGGCTCGCCTTCAGGTGTCCTCCTCGGGATAGGGTCATTTAAAGAACGAGGGTCAGCACGACGTAAAAAAAAAGGGAAAAAAACGAAAAAAAAATCGGAGGAGCCTGCCGGAGATGAGGCCATTACGGCTCGCCTTCAGGTGTCCTCCTCGGGATAGGGTCATTTAAAGAACGAGGGTCAGCACGACGTAAAAAAAAAGGGAAAAAAACGAAAAAAAAATCGGAGGAGCCTGCCGGAGATGAGGCCATTACGGCTCGCCTTCAGGTGTCCTCCTCGGGATAGGGTCATTTAAAGAACGAGGGTCAGCACGACGTAAAAAAAAAGGGAAAAAAACGAAAAAAAATCGGAGGAGCCTGCCGGAGATGAGGCCATTACGGCTCGCCTTCAGGTGTCCTCCTCGGGATAGGGTCATTTAAAGAACGAGGGTCAGCACGACGTAAAAAAAAAGGGAAAAAAAAAAAAAAATCGGAGGAGCCTGCCGGAGATGAGGCCATTACGGCTCGCCTTCAGGTGTCCTCCTCGGGATAGGGTCATTTAAAGAACGAGGGTCAGCACGACGTAAAAAAAAAGGGAAAAAAAAAAAAAAATCGGAGGAGCCTGCCGGAGATGAGGCCATTACGGCTCGCCTTCAGGTGTCCTCCTCGGGATAGGGTCATTTAAAGAACGAGGGTCAGCACGACGTAAAAAAAAAGGGAAAAAAAAAAAAAAAATCGGAGGAGCCTGCCGGAGATGAGGCCATTACGGCTCGCCTTCAGGTGTCCTCCTCGGGATAGGGTCATTTAAAGAACGAGGGTCAGCACGACGTAAAAAAAAGGGAAAAAAACGAAAAAAATCGGAGGAGCCTGCCGGAGATGAGGCCATTACGGCTCGCCTTCAGGTGTCCTCCTCGGGATAGGGTCATTTAAAGAACGAGGGTCAGCACGACGTAAAAAAAAAGGGAAAAAAACGAAAAAAAATCGGAGGAGCCTGCCGGAGATGAGGCCATTACGGCTCGCCTTCAGGTGTCCTCCTCGGATAGGGTCATTTAAAGAACGAGGGTCAGCACGACGTAAAAAAAAAAAAAAAAAAAAAAAATCGGAGGAGCCTGCCGGAGATGAGGCCATTACGGCTCGCCTTCAGGTGTCCTCCTCGGGATAGGGTCATTTAAAGAACGAGGGTCAGCACGACGTAAAAAAAAGGGAAAAAAACGAAAAAAAAATCGGAGGAGCCTGCCGGAGATGAGGCCATTACGGCTCGCCTTCAGGTGTCCTCCTCGGGATAGGGTCATTTAAAGAACGAGGGTCAGCACGACGTAAAAAAAAAGGGAAAAAAACGAAAAAAAAATCGGAGGAGCCTGCCGGAGATGAGGCCATTACGGCTCGCCTTCAGGTGTCCTCCTCGGGATAGGGTCATTTAAAGAACGAGGGTCAGCACGACGTAAAAAAAAAAGGAAAAAAAAAAAAAAAATCGGAGGAGCCTGCCGGAGATGAGGCCATTACGGCTCGCCTTCAGGTGTCCTCCTCGGGATAGGGTCATTTAAAGAACGAGGGTCAGCACGACGTAAAAAAAAAAAAAAAAAACGAAAAAAAAATCGGAGCCTGCCGGAGATGAGGCCATTACGGCTCGCCTTCAGGTGTCCTCCTCGGGATAGGGTCATTTAAAGAACGAGGGTCAGCACGACGTAAAAAAAAAGGGAAAAAAACGAAAAAAAAAATCGGAGGAGCCTGCCGGAGATGAGGCCATTACGGCTCGCCTTCAGGTGTCCTCCTCGGGATAGGGTCATTTAAAGAACGAGGGTCAGCACGACGTAAAAAAAAGGGAAAAAAACGAAAAAAATCGGAGGAGCCTGCCGGAGATGAGGCCATTACGGCTCGCCTTCAGGTGTCCTCCTCGGGATAGGGTCATTTAAAGAACGAGGGTCAGCACGACGTAAAAAAAAAGGAAAAAAAAAAAAAAATCGGAGGAGCCTGCCGGAGATGAGGCCATTACGGCTCGCCTTCAGGTGTCCTCCTCGGGATAGGGTCATTTAAAGAACGAGGGTCAGCACGACGTAAAAAAAAAGGGAAAAAACGAAAAAAAAATCGGAGGAGCCTGCCGGAGATGAGGCCATTACGGCTCGCCTTCAGGTGTCCTCCTCGGGATAGGGTCATTTAAAGAACGAGGGTCAGCACGACGTAAAAAAAAAGGGAAAAAAAAAAAAAAATCGGAGGAGCCTGCCGGAGATGAGGCCATTACGGCTCGCCTTCAGGTGTCCTCCTCGGGATAGGGTCATTTAAAGAACGAGGGTCAGCACGACGTAAAAAAAAAGGGAAAAAAACGAAAAAAAAAATCGGAGGAGCCTGCCGGAGATGAGGCCATTACGGCTCGCCTTCAGGTGTCCTCCTCGGGATAGGGTCATTTAAAGAACGAGGGTCAGCACGACGTAAAAAAAAAGGGAAAAAAAAAAAAAAAAATCGGAGGAGCCTGCCGGAGATGAGGCCATTACGGCTCGCCTTCAGGTGTCCTCCTCGGGATAGGGTCATTTAAAGAACGAGGGTCAGCACGACGTAAAAAAAAAGGGAAAAAAACGAAAAAAAAATCGGAGGAGCCTGCCGGAGATGAGGCCATTACGGCTCGCCTTCAGGTGTCCTCCTCGGGATAGGGTCATTTAAAGAACGAGGGTCAGCACGACGTAAAAAAAAACGGGAAAAAACGAAAAAAAAATCGGAGGAGCCTGCCGGAGATGAGGCCATTACGGCTCGCCTTCAGGTGTCCTCCTCGGGATAGGGTCATTTAAAGAACGAGGGTCAGCACGACGTAAAAAAAAAGGGAAAAAACGAAAAAAAAATCGGAGGAGCCTGCCGGAGATGAGGCCATTACGGCTCGCCTTCAGGTGTCCTCCTCGGGATAGGGTCATTTAAAGAACGAGGGTCAGCACGACGTAAAAAAAAAAAAAAAAAAAAAAAAAAATCGGAGGAGCCTGCCGGAGATGAGGCCATTACGGCTCGCCTTCAGGTGTCCTCCTCGGGATAGGGTCATTTAAAGAACGAGGGTCAGCACGACGTAAAAAAAAAAAAAAAAAAAAAAAAATCGGAGGAGCCTGCCGGAGATGAGGCCATTACGGCTCGCCTTCAGGTGTCCTCCTCGGGATAGGGTCATTTAAAGAACGAGGGTCAGCACGACGTAAAAAAAAAGGGAAAAAAACGAAAAAAAAATCGGAGGAGCCTGCCGGAGATGAGGCCATTACGGCTCGCCTTCAGGTGTCCTCCTCGGGATAGGGTCATTTAAAGAACGAGGGTCAGCACGACGTAAAAAAAAAGGGAAAAAAACGAAAAAAAATCGGAGGAGCCTGCCGGAGATGAGGCCATTACGGCTCGCCTTCAGGTGTCCTCCTCGGGATAGGGTCATTTAAAGAACGAGGGTCAGCACGACGTAAAAAAAAAGGGAAAAAAAAAAAAAAAATCGGAGGAGCCTGCCGGAGATGAGGCCATTACGGCTCGCCTTCAGGTGTCCTCCTCGGGATAGGGTCATTTAAAGAACGAGGGTCAGCACGACGTAAAAAAAAAGGGAAAAAAAAAAAAAAAATCGGAGGAGCCTGCCGGAGATGAGGCCATTACGGCTCGCCTTCAGGTGTCCTCCTCGGGATAGGGTCATTTAAAGAACGAGGGTCAGCACGACGTAAAAAAAAAGGGAAAAAAAAAAAAAAAAATCGGAGGAGCCTGCCGGAGATGAGGCCATTACGGCTCGCCTTCAGGTGTCCTCCTCGGGATAGGGTCATTTAAAGAACGAGGGTCAGCACGACGTAAAAAAAAAGGGAAAAAAACGAAAAAAATCGGAGGAGCCTGCCGGAGATGAGGCCATTACGGCTCGCCTTCAGGTGTCCTCCTCGGGATAGGGTCATTTAAAGAACGAGGGTCAGCACGACGTAAAAAAAAAGGGAAAAAACGAAAAAAATCGGAGGAGCCTGCCGGAGATGAGGCCATTACGGCTCGCCTTCAGGTGTCCTCCTCGGGATAGGGTCATTTAAAGAACGAGGGTCAGCACGACGTAAAAAAAAGGGAAAAAACGAAAAAAATCGGAGGAGCCTGCCGGAGATGAGGCCATTACGGCTCGCCTTCAGGTGTCCTCCTCGGGATAGGGTCATTTAAAGAACGAGGGTCAGCACGACGTAAAAAAAAAGGAAAAAAAAAAAAAATCGGAGGAGCCTGCCGGAGATGAGGCCATTACGGCTCGCCTTCAGGTGTCCTCCTCGGGATAGGGTCATTTAAAGAACGAGGGTCAGCACGACGTAAAAAAAAAGGGAAAAAAACGAAAAAAAATCGGAGGAGCCTGCCGGAGATGAGGCCATTACGGCTCGCCTTCAGGTGTCCTCCTCGGGATAGGGTCATTTAAAGAACGAGGGTCAGCACGACGTAAAAAAAAAGGGAAAAAAAAAAAAAAAAATCGGAGGAGCCTGCCGGAGATGAGGCCATTACGGCTCGCCTTCAGGTGTCCTCCTCGGGATAGGGTCATTTAAAGAACGAGGGTCAGCACGACGTAAAAAAAAAAGGGAAAAAAATGAAAAAAAAATCGGAGGAGCCTGCCGGAGATGAGGCCATTACGGCTCGCCTTCAGGTGTCCTCCTCGGGATAGGGTCATTTAAAGAACGAGGGTCAGCACGACGTAAAAAAAAAAGGGAAAAAAAAAAAAAAAATCGGAGGAGCCTGCCGGAGATGAGGCCATTACGGCTCGCCTTCAGGTGTCCTCCTCGGGATAGGGTCATTTAAAGAACGAGGGTCAGCACGACGTAAAAAAAAAGGGAAAAAAAAAAAAAAATCGGAGGAGCCTGCCGGAGATGAGGCCATTACGGCTCGCCTTCAGGTGTCCTCCTCGGGATAGGGTCATTTAAAGAACGAGGGTCAGCACGACGTAAAAAAAAAGGGAAAAAAACGAAAAAAAAAATCGGAGGAGCCTGCCGGAGATGAGGCCATTACGGCTCGCCTTCAGGTGTCCTCCTCGGGATAGGGTCATTTAAAGAACGAGGGTCAGCACGACGTAAAAAAAAGGGAAAAAAACGAAAAAAAATCGGAGGAGCCTGCCGGAGATGAGGCCATTACGGCTCGCCTTCAGGTGTCCTCCTCGGGATAGGGTCATTTAAAGAACGAGGGTCAGCACGACGTAAAAAAAAAAGGGAAAAAAAGAAAAAAAATGGAGGAGCCTGCCGGAGATGAGGCCATTACGGCTCGCCTTCAGGTGTCCTCCTCGGGATAGGGTCATTTAAAGAACGAGGGTCAGCACGACGTAAAAAAAAAAAAAAAAAAAAAAAAATCGGAGGAGCCTGCCGGAGATGAGGCCATTACGGCTCGCCTTCAGGTGTCCTCCTCGGGATAGGGTCATTTAAAGAACGAGGGTCAGCACGACGTAAAAAAAAGGGAAAAAAAAAAAAAAAATCGGAGGAGCCTGCCGGAGATGAGGCCATTACGGCTCGCCTTCAGGTGTCCTCCTCGGGATAGGGTCATTTAAAGAACGAGGGTCAGCACGACGTAAAAAAAAAAAAAAAAAAAAAAAAAATCGGAGGAGCCTGCCGGAGATGAGGCCATTACGGCTCGCCTTCAGGTGTCCTCCTCGGGATAGGGTCATTTAAAGAACGAGGGTCAGCACGACGTAAAAAAAAAGGGAAAAAAAAAAAAAAAAATCGGAGGAGCCTGCCGGAGATGAGGCCATTACGGCTCGCCTTCAGGTGTCCTCCTCGGGATAGGGTCATTTAAAGAACGAGGGTCAGCACGACGTAAAAAAAAAAAAAAACGAAAAAAAAATCGGAGGAGCCTGCCGGAGATGAGGCCATTACGGCTCGCCTTCAGGTGTCCTCCTCGGGATAGGGTCATTTAAAGAACGAGGGTCAGCACGACGTAAAAAAAAGGGAAAAAAACGAAAAAAAAATCGGAGGAGCCTGCCGGAGATGAGGCCATTACGGCTCGCCTTCAGGTGTCCTCCTCGGGATAGGGTCATTTAAAGAACGAGGGTCAGCACGACGTAAAAAAAAAGGGAAAAAAAAAAAAAAATCGGAGGAGCCTGCCGGAGATGAGGCCATTACGGCTCGCCTTCAGGTGTCCTCCTCGGGATAGGGTCATTTAAAGAACGAGGGTCAGCACGACGTAAAAAAAAAAGGGAAAAAAAAAAAAAAATCGGAGGAGCCTGCCGGAGATGAGGCCATTACGGCTCGCCTTCAGGTGTCCTCCTCGGGATAGGGTCATTTAAAGAACGAGGGTCAGCACGACGTAAAAAAAAAGGGAAAAAAACGAAAAAAAAATCGGAGGAGCCTGCCGGAGATGAGGCCATTACGGCTCGCCTTCAGGTGTCCTCCTCGGGATAGGGTCATTTAAAGAACGAGGGTCAGCACGACGTAAAAAAAAAGGGAAAAAAACGAAAAAAAATCGGAGGAGCCTGCCGGAGATGAGGCCATTACGGCTCGCCTTCAGGTGTCCTCCTCGGGATAGGGTCATTTAAAGAACGAGGGTCAGCACGACGTAAAAAAAAAGGAAAAAAAAAAAAAAATCGGAGGAGCCTGCCGGAGATGAGGCCATTACGGCTCGCCTTCAGGTGTCCTCCTCGGGATAGGGTCATTTAAAGAACGAGGGTCAGCACGACGTAAAAAAAAAGGGAAAAAAAAAAAAAAAATCGGAGGAGCCTGCCGGAGATGAGGCCATTACGGCTCGCCTTCAGGTGTCCTCCTCGGGATAGGGTCATTTAAAGAACGAGGGTCAGCACGACGTAAAAAAAAAAAAAAAAAAAAAAAAAATCGGAGGAGCCTGCCGGAGATGAGGCCATTACGGCTCGCCTTCAGGTGTCCTCCTCGGGATAGGGTCATTTAAAGAACGAGGGTCAGCACGACGTAAAAAAAAAGGGAAAAAAAAAAAAAATCGGAGGAGCCTGCCGGAGATGAGGCCATTACGGCTCGCCTTCAGGTGTCCTCCTCGGGATAGGGTCATTTAAAGAACGAGGGTCAGCACGACGTAAAAAAAAGGGAAAAAACGAAAAAAATCGGAGGAGCCTGCCGGAGATGAGGCCATTACGGCTCGCCTTCAGGTGTCCTCCTCGGGATAGGGTCATTTAAAGAACGAGGGTCAGCACGACGTAAAAAAAAAGGGAAAAATCGAAAAAAATGGAGGAGCCTGCCGGAGATGAGGCCATTACGGCTCGCCTTCAGGTGTCCTCCTCGGGATAGGGTCATTTAAAGAACGAGGGTCAGCACGACGTAAAAAAAAGGGAAAAAAAAAAAAAAAATCGGAGGAGCCTGCCGGAGATGAGGCCATTACGGCTCGCCTTCAGGTGTCCTCCTCGGGATAGGGTCATTTAAAGAACGAGGGTCAGCACGACGTAAAAAAAAGGGAAAAAAACGAAAAAAAATCGGAGGAGCCTGCCGGAGATGAGGCCATTACGGCTCGCCTTCAGGTGTCCTCCTCGGGATAGGGTCATTTAAAGAACGAGGGTCAGCACGACGTAAAAAAAAAAGGGAAAAAAAAAAAAAAATCGGAGGAGCCTGCCGGAGATGAGGCCATTACGGCTCGCCTTCAGGTGTCCTCCTCGGGATAGGGTCATTTAAAGAACGAGGGTCAGCACGACGTAAAAAAAAAATCGGGAAAAAAATGAAAAAAAAATCGGAGGAGCCTGCCGGAGATGAGGCCATTACGGCTCGCCTTCAGGTGTCCTCCTCGGGATAGGGTCATTTAAAGAACGAGGGTCAGCACGACGTAAAAAAAAAAGGGAAAAAAAAAAAAAATCGGAGGAGCCTGCCGGAGATGAGGCCATTACGGCTCGCCTTCAGGTGTCCTCCTCGGGATAGGGTCATTTAAAGAACGAGGGTCAGCACGACGTAAAAAAAAAGGGAAAAAACGAAAAAAAATCGGAGGAGCCTGCCGGAGATGAGGCCATTACGGCTCGCCTTCAGGTGTCCTCCTCGGGATAGGGTCATTTAAAGAACGAGGGTCAGCACGACGTAAAAAAAAAGGGAAAAAAACGAAAAAAAAATCGGAGGAGCCTGCCGGAGATGAGGCCATTACGGCTCGCCTTCAGGTGTCCTCCTCGGGATAGGGTCATTTAAAGAACGAGGGTCAGCACGACGTAAAAAAAAAGGGAAAAAAAAAAAAAAAATCGGAGGAGCCTGCCGGAGATGAGGCCATTACGGCTCGCCTTCAGGTGTCCTCCTCGGGATAGGGTCATTTAAAGAACGAGGGTCAGCACGACGTAAAAAAAAAGGGAAAAAAAGAAAAAAATGGAGGAGCCTGCCGGAGATGAGGCCATTACGGCTCGCCTTCAGGTGTCCTCCTCGGATAGGGTCATTTAAAGAACGAGGGTCAGCACGACGTAAAAAAAAAAAAAAAAAAAAAAAAATCGGAGGAGCCTGCGGAGATGAGGCCATTACGGCTCGCCTTCAGGTGTCCTCCTCGGGATAGGGTCATTTAAAGAACGAGGGTCAGCACGACGTAAAAAAAAGGGAAAAAAAAAAAAAAATCGGAGGAGCCTGCCGGAGATGAGGCCATTACGGCTCGCCTTCAGGTGTCCTCCTCGGGATAGGGTCATTTAAAGAACGAGGGTCAGCACGACGAAAAAAAAAGGGAAAAAAATGAAAAAAAAAATCGGAGGAGCCTGCCGGAGATGAGGCCATTACGGCTCGCCTTCAGGTGTCCTCCTCGGGATAGGGTCATTTAAAGAACGAGGGTCAGCACGACGTAAAAAAAAAATCGGGAAAAAAAAAAAAAAAAATCGGAGGAGCCTGCCGGAGATGAGGCCATTACGGCTCGCCTTCAGGTGTCCTCCTCGGGATAGGGTCATTTAAAGAACGAGGGTCAGCACGACGTAAAAAAAAAAAAAACGAAAAAAAAAAATCGGAGGAGCCTGCCGGAGATGAGGCCATTACGGCTCGCCTTCAGGTGTCCTCCTCGGGATAGGGTCATTTAAAGAACGAGGGTCAGCACGACGTAAAAAAAAGGGAAAAAAACGAAAAAAAATGGAGGAGCCTGCCGGAGATGAGGCCATTACGGCTCGCCTTCAGGTGTCCTCCTCGGGATAGGGTCATTTAAAGAACGAGGGTCAGCACGACGTAAAAAAAAGGGAAAAAATGAAAAAAAAATCGGAGGAGCCTGCCGGAGATGAGGCCATTACGGCTCGCCTTCAGGTGTCCTCCTCGGGATAGGGTCATTTAAAGAACGAGGGTCAGCACGACGTAAAAAAAAAGGGAAAAAAAAAAAAAAATCGGAGGAGCCTGCCGGAGATGAGGCCATTACGGCTCGCCTTCAGGTGTCCTCCTCGGGATAGGGTCATTTAAAGAACGAGGGTCAGCACGACGTAAAAAAAAAAAAAAAAAAAAAAAAATCGGAGGAGCCTGCCGGAGATGAGGCCATTACGGCTCGCCTTCAGGTGTCCTCCTCGGGATAGGGTCATTTAAAGAACGAGGGTCAGCACGACGTAAAAAAAAAGGGAAAAAAACGAAAAAAAAAATCGGAGGAGCCTGCCGGAGAGGCCATTACGGCTCGCCTTCAGGTGTCCTCCTCGGGATAGGGTCATTTAAAGAACGAGGGTCAGCACGACGTAAAAAAAAAGGAAAAAAACGAAAAAAAAATCGGAGGAGCCTGCCGGAGATGAGGCCATTACGGCTCGCCTTCAGGTGTCCTCCTCGGGATAGGGTCATTTAAAGAACGAGGGTCAGCACGACGTAAAAAAAAAGGGAAAAAAAAAAAAAAAAATCGGAGGAGCCTGCCGGAGATGAGGCCATTACGGCTCGCCTTCAGGTGTCCTCCTCGGGATAGGGTCATTTAAAGAACGAGGGTCAGCACGACGTAAAAAAAAAAAAAAAAAAAAAAAAAAATCGGAGGAGCCTGCCGGAGATGAGGCCATTACGGCTCGCCTTCAGGTGTCCTCCTCGGGATAGGGTCATTTAAAGAACGAGGGTCAGCACGACGTAAAAAAAAGGGAAAAAAAAAAAAAAATCGGAGGAGCCTGCCGGAGATGAGGCCATTACGGCTCGCCTTCAGGTGTCCTCCTCGGGATAGGGTCATTTAAAGAACGAGGGTCAGCACGACGTAAAAAAAAGGGAAAAAATCGAAAAAAAATCGGAGGAGCCTGCCGGAGATGAGGCCATTACGGCTCGCCTTCAGGTGTCCTCCTCGGGATAGGGTCATTTAAAGAACGAGGGTCAGCACGACGTAAAAAAAAAGGGAAAATCGAAAAAAAATGGGAGGAGCCTGCCGGAGATGAGGCCATTACGGCTCGCCTTCAGGTGTCCTCCTCGGATAGGGTCATTTAAAGAACGAGGGTCAGCACGACGTAAAAAAAAGGAAAAAACGAAAAAAAATCGGAGGAGCCTGCCGGAGATGAGGCCATTACGGCTCGCCTTCAGGTGTCCTCCTCGGGATAGGGTCATTTAAAGAACGAGGGTCAGCACGACGTAAAAAAAAGGAAAAAAACAAAAAAAATCGGAGGAGCCTGCCGGAGATGAGGCCATTACGGCTCGCCTTCAGGTGTCCTCCTCGGGATAGGGTCATTTAAAGAACGAGGGTCAGCACGACGTAAAAAAAAGGGAAAAAAATGAAAAAAAAATCGGAGGAGCCTGCCGGAGATGAGGCCATTACGGCTCGCCTTCAGGTGTCCTCCTCGGGATAGGGTCATTTAAAGAACGAGGGTCAGCACGACGTAAAAAAAAAAAAAAAAAAAAAAAAAAAAAAATCGGAGGAGCCTGCCGGAGATGAGGCCATTACGGCTCGCCTTCAGGTGTCCTCCTCGGGATAGGGTCATTTAAAGAACGAGGGTCAGCACGACGTAAAAAAAAAACGGGAAAAAAACGAAAAAAAATCGGAGGAGCCTGCCGGAGATGAGGCCATTACGGCTCGCCTTCAGGTGTCCTCCTCGGGATAGGGTCATTTAAAGAACGAGGGTCAGCACGACGTAAAAAAAAAAGGGAAAAAAACGAAAAAAAATCGGGAGGAGCCTGCCGGAGATGAGGCCATTACGGCTCGCCTTCAGGTGTCCTCCTCGGGATAGGGTCATTTAAAGAACGAGGGTCAGCACGACGTAAAAAAAAACAGGGAAAAAAACGAAAAAAAAATCGGAGGAGCCTGCCGGAGATGAGGCCATTACGGCTCGCCTTCAGGTGTCCTCCTCGGGATAGGGTCATTTAAAGAACGAGGGTCAGCACGACGTAAAAAAAAAGGGAAAAAACGAAAAAAAAATCGGAGGAGCCTGCCGGAGATGAGGCCATTACGGCTCGCCTTCAGGTGTCCTCCTCGGGATAGGGTCATTTAAAGAACGAGGGTCAGCACGACGTAAAAAAAAAAAAGGGAAAAAAGAAAAAAATGGAGGAGCCTGCCGGAGATGAGGCCATTACGGCTCGCCTTCAGGTGTCCTCCTCGGGATAGGGTCATTTAAAGAACGAGGGTCAGCACGACGTAAAAAAAAAAAAAAAAAAAAAAAATCGGAGGAGCCTGCCGGAGATGAGGCCATTACGGCTCGCCTTCAGGTGTCCTCCTCGGATAGGGTCATTTAAAGAACGAGGGTCAGCACGACGTAAAAAAAAAAAAAAAAAAAAAAAAAATCGGAGGAGCCTGCCGGAGATGAGGCCATTACGGCTCGCCTTCAGGTGTCCTCCTCGGGAAGGGTCATTTAAAGAACGAGGGTCAGCACGACGTAAAAAAAGGGAAAAAAAAAAAAAAAAATCGGAGGAGCCTGCCGGAGATGAGGCCATTACGGCTCGCCTTCAGGTGTCCTCCTCGGGATAGGGTCATTTAAAGAACGAGGGTCAGCACGACGTAAAAAAAAATCGGGAAAAAATGAAAAAAAAAATCGGAGGAGCCTGCCGGAGATGAGGCCATTACGGCTCGCCTTCAGGTGTCCTCCTCGGGATAGGGTCATTTAAAGAACGAGGGTCAGCACGACGTAAAAAAAAAAAAGGGAAAAAAAAAAAAAAAATCGGAGGAGCTGCCGAGATGAGGCCATTACGGCTCGCCTTCAGGTGTCCTCCTCGGGATAGGGTCATTTAAAGAACGAGGGTCAGCACGACGTAAAAAAAGGGAAAAAATCGAAAAAAAATCGGAGGAGCCTGCCGGAGATGAGGCCATTACGGCTCGCCTTCAGGTGTCCTCCTCGGGATAGGGTCATTTAAAGAACGAGGGTCAGCACGACGTAAAAAAAAAAGGGAAAAAAAAAAAAAAATGGAGGAGCCTGCCGGAGATGAGGCCATTACGGCTCGCCTTCAGGTGTCCTCCTCGGGATAGGGTCATTTAAAGAACGAGGGTCACGACGTAAAAAAAAAGGGAAAAAAATGAAAAAAAATCGGAGGAGCCTGCCGGAGATGAGGCCATTACGGCTCGCCTTCAGGTGTCCTCCTCGGGATAGGGTCATTTAAAGAACGAGGGTCAGCACGACGTAAAAAAAAAGGGAAAAAAATGAAAAAAAATCGGAGGAGCCTGCCGGAGATGAGGCCATTACGGCTCGCCTTCAGGTGTCCTCCTCGGGATAGGGTCATTTAAAGAACGAGGGTCAGCACGACGTAAAAAAAAAGGGAAAAAACGAAAAAAAAAAATCGGAGGAGCCTGCCGGAGATGAGGCCATTACGGCTCGCCTTCAGGTGTCCTCCTCGGGATAGGGTCATTTAAAGAACGAGGGTCAGCACGACGTAAAAAAAAAGGGAAAAAAAAAAAAAATAGGAGGAGCCTGCCGGAGATGAGGCCATTACGGCTCGCCTTCAGGTGTCCTCCTCGGATAGGGTCATTTAAAGAACGAGGGTCAGCACGACGTAAAAAAAATAGGGAAAAAACGAAAAAAAATCGGAGGAGCCTGCCGGAGATGAGGCCATTACGGCTCGCCTTCAGGTGTCCTCCTCGGGATAGGGTCATTTAAAGAACGAGGGTCAGCACGACGTAAAAAAAGGAAAACGAAAAAAAAAATCGGAGGAGCCTGGAGATGAGGCCATTACGGCTCGCCTTCAGGTGTCCTCCTCGGGATAGGGTCATTTAAAGAACGAGGGTCAGCACGACGTAAAAAAAAGGGAAAAAACGAAAAAAAAAATCGGAGGAGCCTGCCGGAGATGAGGCCATTACGGCTCGCCTTCAGGTGTCCTCCTCGGGATAGGGTCATTTAAAGAACGAGGGTCAGCACGACGTAAAAAAAAAAGGAAAAAAAAAAAAAAAAATCGGAGGAGCCTGCCGGAGATGAGGCCATTACGGCTCGCCTTCAGGTGTCCTCCTCGGGATAGGGTCATTTAAAGAACGAGGGTCAACGACGTAAAAAAAAACGGGAAAAAAACAAAAAAAATCGGAGGAGCCTGCCGGAGATGAGGCCATTACGGCTCGCCTTCAGGTGTCCTCCTCGGGATAGGGTCATTTAAAGAACGAGGGTCAGCACGACGTAAAAAAAACGGGAAAAAAACGAAAAAAATCGGAGGAGCCTGCCGGAGATGAGGCCATTACGGCTCGCCTTCAGGTGTCCTCCTCGGGATAGGGTCATTTAAAGAACGAGGGTCAGCACGACGTAAAAAAAAAGGGAAAAAAACGAAAAAAATGGAGGAGCCTGCCGGAGATGAGGCCATTACGGCTCGCCTTCAGGTGTCCTCCTCGGGATAGGGTCATTTAAAGAACGAGGGTCAGCACGACGTAAAAAAAAAGGGAAAAAAACGAAAAAAAATCGGAGGAGCCTGCCGGAGATGAGGCCATTACGGCTCGCCTTCAGGTGTCCTCCTCGGATAGGGTCATTTAAAGAACGAGGGTCAGCACGACGTAAAAAAAAAGGGAAAAAAAACGAAAAAAAATCGGAGGAGCCTGCCGGAGATGAGGCCATTACGGCTCGCCTTCAGGTGTCCTCCTCGGGATAGGGTCATTTAAAGAACGAGGGTCAGCACGACGTAAAAAAAAAGGGAAAAAAACGAAAAAAAATCGGAGGAGCCTGCCGGAGATGAGGCCATTACGGCTCGCCTTCAGGTGTCCTCCTCGGGATAGGGTCATTTAAAGAACGAGGGTCAGCACGACGTAAAAAAAAATCGAAAAAAGGAAGCCTGCCGGAGATGAGGCCATTACGGCTCGCCTTCAGGTGTCCTCCTCGGGATAGGGTCATTTAAAGAACGAGGGTCAGCACGACGTAAAAAAAAATCGAAAAAGAAGCCTGCCGGAGATGAGGCCATTACGGCTCGCCTTCAGGTGTCCTCCTCGGGATAGGGTCATTTAAAGAACGAGGGTCAGCACGACGTAAAAAAAAAAAAACGAAAAAAAAATCGGAGGAGCCTGCCGGAGATGAGGCCATTACGGCTCGCCTTCAGGTGTCCTCCTCGGGATAGGGTCATTTAAAGAACGAGGGTCAGCACGACGTTAAAAAAAACGGGAAAAAACGAAAAAAAATCGGAGGAGCCTGCCGGAGATGAGGCCATTACGGCTCGCCTTCAGGTGTCCTCCTCGGGATAGGGTCATTTAAAGAACGAGGGTCAGCACGACGTAAAAAAAAGGGAAAAAAACGAAAAAAAAATTGGAGGAGCCTGCCGGAGATGAGGCATTACGGCTCGCCTTCAGGTGTCCTCCTCGGGATAGGGTCATTTAAAGAACGAGGGTCAGCACGACGTAAAAAAAAGGGGAAAAAAACGAAAAAAAAATCGGAGGAGCCTGCCGGAGATGAGGCATTACGGCTCGCCTTCAGGTGTCCTCCTCGGGATAGGGTCATTTAAAGAACGAGGGTCAGCACGACGTAAAAAAATAGTGGAAAAAACGAAAAAAAATTGGAGGAGCCTGCCGGAGATGAGGCCATTACGGCTCGCCTTCAGGTGTCCTCCTCGGGATAGGGTCATTTAAAGAACGAGGGTCAGCACCACGTAAAAAAAAGGGAAAAAAACGAAAAAAAATTGGAGGAGTGATGAGCGGATAATTTATACGCTTTTTGGCATTGTTTTTAGTATGTTTTTAGTATGATCTAGTTAGTTTTTAGTATATTTTTATTAGTTTTTAGTTAAAATTCACTTTTCTGGACTTTACTATGAGTTTGTGTGTTTTTCTGTGATTTCAGGTATTTTCTGGCTGAAATTGAGGGTCCTGAGCAAAAATCTGATTCAGAGACTGAAAAGGACTGCAGATGCTGTTGGATTCTGACCTCCCTACACTCGAAGTGGATTTTCTGGAGCTACAGAAGCCCAATTGGCGCGCTCTCAACGGCGTTGGAAAGTAGACATCCTGGGCTTTCCAGCAATGTATAATAGTTCATACTTTGCTCGAGATTTGATGGCCCAAACCGGCGTTGCAAATCAGCCTCAGAATTCCCAGCGTTTAACGCTGGAACTGGCATAAAAATTGGAGTTAAACGCCCAAACTGGCATGAAAGCTGGCGTTTAACTCCAGAAAAAGTCTCTACACATGAAAGCTTCAATGCTCAGCCCAAGCACACACTAAGTGGACCAGAAGTGGATTTTTACGTCATTTACTCATTTCTGTATACCCTAGGTTACTAGCTTACTATTAATAGGATCTTTTGACATTGTATCTGGACCTCATGACACTTTACACATTTCTTTGTGTACCCTCTACGGCATGAGTCTCTAAACCCCATGGTTGGGGGTGAGGAGCTCTGCTGTGTCTTGATGGATTAATGCAATTACTACTGTTTTCATTCAATCATGCTTGCTTCCATTCTAAGATATTACTTGTTCTTAAACCGGATGAATGTGATGATCCGTGACACTCATCATCATTCTCAACTATAAACGTGTGCCTGACAACCACCTCCGTTCTACCTTAGATTAAGTAGATATCTCTTGGATTCTTTAACCAGAATCTTCGTGGTATAAGCTAGAACTGATGGCGGCATTCAAGAGAATCCGAAAGGTCTAAACCTTGTCTGTGGTATTCTGAGTAGGATTCAATGATTGAATGACTGTGACGAGCTTCAAACTCTTGAGGGCTGGGCGTTAGTGACAGACGCAAAAGAATCACTGGATTCTATTCCAACCTGATTGAGAACCGACAGATGGATAGCCGTGCCGTGACAGGGTGCGTTGAACATTTCCACTGAGAGGATGGGAGGTAGCCACTGACAACGGTGAAACCCTTGCATACAGCTTGCCATGGAAGGAGCCTTGCGTGCTTGAAGAAGAAGACAGTAGGAAAGCAGAGATTCAGAAGATGGAGCATCTCCAAAACTTCAACCTGTTCCCCATTACTGCAAAACAAGTACTTATTTCATGTTCTTTTACTTTTCACAATCAACCTTGATAATTATTGATATCCTGACTAAGATTTACAAGATAACCATAGCTTGCTTCAAGCCGACAATCTCCGTGGGATCGACCCTTACTCACGTAAGGTATTACTTGGACGAACCAGTGCACTTGCTGGTTAGTTGTGCGGGGTTGCAAAAAGTGTGATTGCAATTTCGTGCACCAAGTTTTGGCGCCGTTGCCGGGGATTGTTCGAGTTTGGACAACTGACGGCTTATCTTGTTGCTTAGATTAGGACTGTTTTATTTTTGTTGGTTTAGAGTCTTTTAGTTAAGTCTAGTTTCATATTTTAAGTTTGGTGTCAATTGCATGCTTTTGTTTTTCTTTTAATTTTCGAATTTGCATGTCTTTAGTCCCTTTTTGATCCGTAAAAATTCTAAGTTTGGTGTCCTCTTTGTGTTTTTCCCTTAAAATTTTCGAAAATTAGTGTTTGATTTTCTAAAAATTTTAAGTTTGGTGTCATTTTGTTGTTTTTCTCTTTCCTCATTTCAAAAATCAAATCTTTTTCACAAAAATTTTTCAATCATATCTTTCTAATTGCTAATCTCAAATCTTTTTAATTAACTAATTGATTCAGTTTCAATTTGTTTTGATCTTATTTTCTTTTAATTTTCGAATTTTTTATTTTATTTTCCTTTTGTTTTTATTTTATTTTTCGGTTAATTCAAGAAAAAAAATATTTATCTACTTGCAATCCATATCATTTTCCTTTATCCATCATGGACCTAAGTAGGATTGAACAGTCCAGAAGGACTCTGGGGTCATATGCTAATCCCATTACAGTTGCATATGGGAGTAGCATCTGTACACCTCCCATCAAAGCAAGCAGCTTTGAGCTAAATCCTCAACTCATTATCATAGTGCAGCAAAATTGCCAGTATTCCGGTCTTCCACAGGAAGAGCCTACTGAGTTTCTGGCACAGTTCTTACAAATTGCTAACACAGTACGTGATAAAGAGGTGGATCAGGATGTCTACAGACTATTACTGTTTCCATTTGCTGTAAAAGATCAAGCTAAGAGGTGGTTGAATAACAACCTACAGCAAGCATAAAGACATGGAAACAGTTATCAGACAAGTTCCTGAATCACTTTTACCCTCCAAAGAGGATGACACAGCTAAGGCTGGACATCCAAGGCTTTAAACAAGAGGATAATGAATCCCTTTATAATGCCTGGGAGAGGTATAAAGGTATGCTAAGAAAATGCCCCTCTGAAATGTTTTCAGAGTGGGTACAATTAGACATCTTCTACTATGGGCTTACAGAAAAAGCTCAGATGTCTTTAGACCACTCAGGTGGTGGATCTATACACATGAGGAAGACAATTGAAGAGGCTCAAGAGCTTATAGACACTATTGCTAGAAATCAATATTTGTACTCTAGCAATGAGTTCTCCCCAAAAGAGGAAGTCATGGCAGTAGCCACTGATCCTAATCCTCAAGAACAGATGATTGAGCTTAATCAACAATTGCTCATGGTGACAAAACAGTTAGAAGAGTTTAAAGAGATGCTCCATGAACTAAAGTTGCTAACAAGAACATAGAACTGCAGTTGAATCAAGCAAAACAGCAGATATCTAAACAGATAACAGAAGAATGTCAAGCAGTTCAACTGAGGAGTGGGAAGATATTGAATAACACTGCCCAAAAGAGCAAAAAGCCAAATAAGGAACACTTGACAGAGGATAACCAAACCACTGTCCAAAATCCCTCTGAGGACAGTAAGAGCCCAGAGAGGAATACTTTTGGCGTTCAAACGCCAGAAAGGGGAGGAAAGCTGGCGTTAAACGCCCATTCTCTGCCCAGTTCTGGCGTTCAAACGCCAGAAAAGGGAGAGAAGTTGGCGTTAAACGCCCAATCTTCACCTATTCCTGGCATTCAGACGCCAAGGGAGGATCAGACACCTGAGAGTGCTGATAGTAATCCCTCTAAAAAGGCTTCTTCACCACTTCTGTAAGGAATAAGCCTGCAGCAACTAAGGTTGAAGAATATAAAGCCAAGATGCCTTATCCTCAGAAACTCCGCCAAGCGGAGCAGGATAAGCAATTTGCCGCTTTGCAGACTATCTAAGGACTCTTGAAATAAAGATTCCGTTTGCAGAGGCACTTGAGCAAATACCTTCTTATGCTAAGTTCATGAAAGAGATCTTAAGTCATAAGAAGGATTGGAGAGAAACTGAAAAAATATTTCTCACTGAAGAATGCAGTGCAGTCATCCTGAAAGCTTACCAGAAAAGCTTCAAGATCCAGGAAGCTTTGTGATACCATGCACATTAGAAGGCGCTTGCACAAGACAGCCCTATGTGATCTTGGAGCAGTATCAATCTAATACCTGCATCCACTATCAGAAAGCTTGGGTTGACTGAAGAAGTCAAACCAACCCGGATATGCCTCCAACTTGCTGATGGCTCCATTAAACATCCATCAGGCATAATAGAGGACATGATTGTCAAGGTTGGGCCATTCGCCTTTCCAACTGACTTTGTGGTGCTGGAAATGGAGGAGCACAAGAGTGCAACTCTCATTCTAGGAAGACCTTTCCTAGCGACTGGACGAACTCTTATTGATGTACAAAAAGGGGAAGTAACCCTGAGAGTCAATGAGGATGAGTTCAAGTTGAATGCTGTAAAAGCTATACAGCATCCAAACACACCAAATGACTGCATGGGCGCTGACATTATTGACTCTCTGGTAGAAGAGATCAATATGACTGAAAGTCTAGAATCAGAGCTTGAGGACATCTTCAAGGATGCTCAACCTGATCAAGAAGAACCAGAGGAAACAAAGGAATTTCGAAAATTCCTCAGGAGGAGGATAAGCCTCCCAAACCTGAACTCAAACCACTATCACCATCCTGAAGTATGCATTTCTGGGAGAAGGTGACACTTTTCCAGTGATTATAAGCTCTGCTTTAAATCCATAGAAGAGGAAGCACTGATTCAAGTGCTAAGGACAT
>NW_027255460.1:73367-100017 GCF_003086295.3 Arachis hypogaea | reverse complement strand
TAAATGAACCTATCGAGGAGGACACCTGAAGGCGAGCCGTAATGGCCTCATCTCCGGAGGCTCCTCCATTTTTTTTTTTTTTTTTTTTTTTTTTTACGTCGTGCTGACCCTCGTTCTTTAAATGACCCTATCCCGAGGAGGACACCTGAAGGCGAGCCGTAATGGCCTCATCTCCGGCAGGCTCCGATTTTTTTTTCGTTTTTTTTCCTTTTTTTTTTTTACGTCGTGCTGACCCTCGTTCTTTAAATGACCCTATCCGAGGAGGACACCTGAAGGCGAGCCGTAATGGCCTCATCTCCGGCAGGCTCCTCCGATTTTTTTTTCGTTTTTTTTCCTTTTTTTACGTCGTGCTGACCCTCGTTCTTTAAATGACCCTATCCCGAGGAGGACACCTGAAGGCGAGCCGTAATGGCCTCATCTCCGGCAGGCCTCCGATTTTTTTTTTTTTTTTTTTTTTTTTTTAGTCGTGCTGACCCTCGTTCTTTAAATGACCCTATCCGAGGAGGACACCTGAAGGCGAGCCGTAATGGCCTCATCTCCGGCAGCTCCTCCGATTTTTTTTTTTTTCTTTTTTTTTTTTTTTTTTTACGTCGTGCTGACCCTCGTTCTTTAAATGACCCTATCCCGAGGAGGACACCTGAAGGCGAGCCGTAATGGCCTCATCTCCGGCAGGCTCCTCCGATTTTTTTTTTTTTTTTTTCCCTTTTTTTTTACGTCGTGCTGACCCTCGTTCTTTAAATGACCCTATCCCGAGGAGGACACCTGAAGGCGAGCCGTAATGGCCTCATCTCCGGCAGGCTCCTCCGATTTTTTTTCGTTTTTTTTCTTTTTTTTTTACGTCGTGCTGACCCTCGTTCTTTAAATGACCCTATCCCGAGGAGGACACCTGAAGGCGAGCCGTAATGGCCTCATCTCCGGCAGGCCCCCTCGTTCTTTAAATGACCCTATCCCGAGGAGGACACCTGAAGGCGAGCCGTAATGGCCTCATCTCCGGCAGGCTCCTCCGATTTTTTTTTCGTTTTTTTCCTTTTTTTTTTACGTCGTGCTGACCCTCGTTCTTTAAATGACCCTATCCCGAGGAGGACACCTGAAGGCGAGCCGTAATGGCCTCATCTCCGGCAGGCTCCTCCGATTTTTTTTTTTTTTTTTTCCTTTTTTTTTACGTCGTGCTGACCCTCGTTCTTTAAATGACCCTATCCGAGGAGGACACCTGAAGGCGAGCCGTAATGGCCTCATCTCCGGCAGGCTCCTCCGATTTTTTTTTTTTTTTTCCCTTTTTTTTTTACGTCGTGCTGACCCTCGTTCTTTAAATGACCCTATCCCGAGGAGGACACCTGAAGGCGAGCCGTAATGGCCTCATCTCCGGCAGGCTCCTCCATTTTTTTTTTTTTTTTCGTTTTTTTTTTTTTTTTTCGTCGTGCTGACCCTCGTTCTTTAAATGACCCTATCCCGAGGAGGACACCTGAAGGCGAGCCGTAATGGCCTCATCTCCGGCAGGCTCCTCCATTTTTTTTCGTTTTTTTCCCTTTTTTTTACGTCGTGCTGACCCTCGTTCTTTAAATGACCCTATCCCGAGGAGGACACCTGAAGGCGAGCCGTAATGGCCTCATCTCCGGCAGGCTCCTCCGATTTTTTTTTTTTTTTTTTCCTTTTTTTTTACGTCGTGCTGACCCTCGTTCTTTAAATGACCCTATCCCGAGGAGGACACCTGAAGGCGAGCCGTAATGGCCTCATCTCCGGCAGGCTCCTCGATTTTTTTTTTCGTTTTTTTTTCGTGCTGACCCTCGTTCTTTAAATGACCCTATCCCGAGGAGGACACCTGAAGGCGAGCCGTAATGGCCTCTCTCCGGCAGGCTCCTCCGATTTTTTTTTTTTTTTTTTTTTTTTTTTTTTTTTACGTCGTGCTGACCCTCGTTCTTTAAATGACCCTATCCCGAGGAGGACACCTGAAGGCGAGCCGTAATGGCCTCATCTCCGGCAGGCTCCTCCGATTTTTTTTTTTTTTTTTCCTTTTTTTTTTTTACGTCGTGCTGACCCTCGTTCTTTAAATGACCCTATCCCGAGGAGGACACCTGAAGGCGAGCCGTAATGGCCTCATCTCCGGCAGGCTCCTCCGATTTTTTTTTTCATTTTTTTTTTTTTTTTTTTTACGTCGTGCTGACCCTCGTTCTTTAAATGACCCTATCCCGAGGAGGACACCTGAAGGCGAGCCGTAATGGCCTCATCTCCGGCAGGCTCCGATTTTTTTTTTCATTTTTTTCCCTTTTTTTTTGTCGTGCTGACCCTCGTTCTTTAAATGACCCTATCCCGAGGAGGACACCTGAAGGCGAGCCGTAATGGCCTCATCTCCGGCAGGCTCCTCCGATTTTTTTTTTTTTTTTTCGTTTTTTTCTTTTTTTTTTTACGTCGTGCTGACCCTCGTTCTTTAAATGACCCTATCCGAGGAGGACACCTGAAGGCGAGCCGTAATGGCCTCATCTCCGGCAGGCTCCTCCGATTTTTTTTTTGTTTTTTCCCTTTTTTTTTACGTCGTGCTGACCCTCGTTCTTTAAATGACCCTATCCCGAGGAGGACACCTGAAGGCGAGCCGTAATGGCCTCATCTCCGGCAGGCTCCTCCGATTTTTTTTTCGTTTTTTTTCCTTTTTTTTTACGTCGTGCTGACCCTCGTTCTTTAAATGACCCTATCCCGAGGAGGACACCTGAAGGCGAGCCGTAATGGCCTCATCTCCGGCAGGCCCTCCGATTTTTTTTTTTTTTTTTTTTTTTTTTTTTGTCGTGACCCTCGTTCTTTAAATGACCCTATCCCGAGGAGGACACCTGAAGGCGAGCCGTAATGGCCTCATCTCCGGCAGGCTCCTCCGATTTTTTTTTTTTTTTTTTTTTTTTTTTTTTTTACGTCGTGCTGACCCTCGTTCTTTAAATGACCCTATCCCGAGGAGGACACCTGAAGGCGAGCCGTAATGGCCTCATCTCCGGCAGGCTCCTCCGATTTTTTTTTTTTTTTTTTTCCTTTTTTTTTACGTCGCTGACCCTCGTTCTTTAAATGACCCTATCCGAGGAGGACACCTGAAGGCGAGCCGTAATGGCCTCATCTCCGGCAGGCTCCTCCGATTTTTTTTTTTTTCCTTTTTTTTACGTCGTGCTGACCCTCGTTCTTTAAATGACCTATCCCGAGGAGGACACCTGAAGGCGAGCCGTAATGGCCTCATCTCGGCAGGCTCCTCGTTTTTTTTTTTTTTTTCCGGCGGCCCCTCGTTCTTTAAATGACCCTATCCCGAGGAGGACACCTGAAGGCGAGCCGTAATGGCCTCATCTCCGGCAGGCTCCTCCGATTTTTTTTTTTTTTTTCCTTTTTTTTTTTACGTCGTGCTGACCCTCGTTCTTTAAATGACCCTATCCCGAGGAGGACACCTGAAGGCGAGCCGTAATGGCCTCATCTCCGGCAGGCTCCTCCGATTTTTTTTTTTTTTTTTCCTTTTTTTTTACGTCGTGCTGACCCTCGTTCTTTAAATGACCCTATCCCGAGGAGGACACCTGAAGGCGAGCCGTAATGGCCTCATCTCGGCAGCTCCTCCGATTTTTTTTTTTCATTTTTTTTTTTTTTTTTTTTTTACGTCGTGCTGACCCTCGTTCTTTAAATGACCCTATCCCGAGGAGGACACCTGAAGGCGAGCCGTAATGGCCTCATCTCCGGCAGGTCCTCCGATTTTTTTTTTCATTTTTTTCCCTTTTTTTTGTCGTGCTGACCCTCGTTCTTTAAATGACCCTATCCGAGGAGGACACCTGAAGGCGAGCCGTAATGGCCTCATCTCCGGCAGGCTCCTCCGATTTTTTTTTTTTTTTTTTTCGTTTTTTTTTTTTTTTTTTACGTCGTGCTGACCCTCGTTCTTTAAATGACCCTATCCCGAGGAGGACACCTGAAGGCGAGCCGTAATGGCCTCATCTCCGGCAGGCTCCTCCGATTTTTTTTTCGTTTTTTCCTTTTTTTTTACGTCGCTGACCCTCGTTCTTTAAATGACCCTATCCCGAGGAGGACACCTGAAGGCGAGCCGTAATGGCCTCATCTCCGGCAGGCTCCTCCTTTTTTTTTTTTTTTTTTTTTTTTTTTTTGTGACCCTCGTTCTTTAAATGACCCTATCCCGAGGAGGACACCTGAAGGCGAGCCGTAATGGCCTCATCTCCGGCAGGTTTTTTTTTTCGTTTTTTTCCCTTTTTTTTTTTACGTCGTGCTGACCCTCGTTCTTTAAATGACCCTATCCCGAGGAGGACACCTGAAGGCGAGCCGTAATGGCCTCATCTCCGGCAGGCTCCTCCGATTTTTTTTTTTTTTTTTTTTCCTTTTTTTTACGTCGTGCTGACCCTCGTTCTTTAAATGACCCTATCCCGAGGAGGACACCTGAAGGCGAGCCGTAATGGCCTCATCTCCGGCAGGCTCCTCCGATTTTTTTTTTTTTTTTTTTTTTTTTTTACGTCGTGCTGACCCTCGTTCTTTAAATGACCCTATCCCGAGGAGGACACCTGAAGGCGAGCCGTAATGGCCTCATCTCCGGCAGGCATTTTTTTTCGAATTTATTTTTTCGTCGTGCTGACCCTCGTTCTTTAAATGACCCTATCCCGAGGAGGACACCTGAAGGCGAGCCGTAATGGCCTCATCTCCGGCAGGCTCCTCCGATTTTTTTTTCGTTTTTTTCCCTTTTTTTTTTTTTTTTTTTACGTCGTGCTGATCGTTCTTTAAATGACCCTATCCCGAGGAGGACACCTGAAGGCGAGCCGTAATGGCCTCAGGCTCCTCCGATTTTTTTTTTTTTTTTTTTTTTTTTTTTTACGTCGTGCTGACCCTCGTTCTTTAAATGACCCTATCCCGAGGAGGACACCTGAAGGCGAGCCGTAATGGCCTCCTCCGATTTTTTTTTTTTTTTTTTTTTTTTTTTTTACGTCGTGCTGACCCTCGTTCTTTAAATGACCCTATCCCGAGGAGGACACCTGAAGGCGAGCCGTAATGGCCTCATCTCCTCCGATTTTTTTTTTTTTTTTTTCCCTTTTTTTTTTACGTCGTGCTGACCCTCGTTCTTTAAATGACCCTATCCCGAGGAGGACACCTGAAGGCGAGCCGTAATGGCCTCATCTCCGGCAGGCTCCTCCGGCCTCCGATTTTGTTTTTTTTTTTCCTTTTTTTTTTTACGTCGTGCTGACCCTCGTTCTTTAAATGACCCTATCCCGAGGAGGACACCTGAAGGCGAGCCGTAATGGCCTCATCTCCGGCAGGCTCCTCCGATTTTTTTTTTTCCCGATTTTTTTTTTTTACGTCGTGCTGACCCTCGTTCTTTAAATGACCCTATCCCGAGGAGGACACCTGAAGGCGAGCCGTAATGGCCTCATCTCCGGCAGGCTCCTCCGATTTTTTTTTTTTTTTCCCTTTTTTTTTTTTACGTCGTGCTGACCCTCGTTCTTTAAATGACCCTATCCCGAGGAGGACACCTGAAGGCGAGCCGTAATGGCCTCATCTCCGGCAGGCTCCTCCGATTTTTTTTTCGTTTTTTTCCCTTTTTTTTACGTCGTGCTGACCCTCGTTCTTTAAATGACCCTATCCCGAGGAGGACACCTGAAGGCGAGCCGTAATGGCCTCATCTCCGGCAGGCTCCTCCGATTTTTTTTTGTTTTTTCCCTTTTTTTACGTCGTGCTGACCCTCGTTCTTTAAATGACCCTATCCCGAGGAGGACACCTGAAGGCGAGCCGTAATGGCCTCATCTCCGGCAGGCTCCTCCGATTTTTTTCGTTTTTTTCCCTTTTTTTTACGTCGTGCTGACCCTCGTTCTTTAAATGACCCTATCCCGAGGAGGACACCTGAAGGCGAGCCGTAATGGCCTCATCTCCGGCAGGCTCCTCCGATTTTTTTTTTTTTTTTTTTTTTTTTTTACGTCGTGCTGACCCTCGTTCTTTAAATGACCCTATCCCGAGGAGGACACCTGAAGGCGAGCCGTAATGGCCTCATCTCCGGCAGGCTCCTCCGATTTTTTTCATTTTTTTCCTTTTTTTTACGTCGTGCTGACCCTCGTTCTTTAAATGACCCTATCCCGAGGAGGACACCTGAAGGCGAGCCGTAATGGCCTCATCTCCGGCAGGCTCCTCCGATTTTTTTTTTTTTTTTTCCCGATTTTTTTTTACGTCGTGCTGACCCTCGTTCTTTAAATGACCCTATCCCGAGGAGGACACCTGAAGGCGAGCCGTAATGGCCTCATCTCCGGCAGGCTCCTCCGATTTTTTTTTCTTTTTTCCTTTTTTTTTACGTCGTGCTGACCCTCGTTCTTTAAATGACCCTATCCCGAGGAGGACACCTGAAGGCGAGCCGTAATGGCCTCATCTCCGGCAGGCTCCTCCGATTTTTTTTTTTCCCTTTTTTTTTACGTCGTGCTGACCCTCGTTCTTTAAATGACCCTATCCCGAGGAGGACACCTAATGGCCTCATCTCCGGCAGGCTCCTCCGATTTTTTTTTTCGTTTTTTTCCTTTTTTTACGTCGTGCTGACCCTCGTTCTTTAAATGACCCTATCCCGAGGAGGACACCTGAAGGCGAGCCGTAATGGCCTCATCTCCGGCAGGCTCCTCCGATTTTTTTTTTTTTTTTTTTTTTTTTTTACGTCGTGCTGACCCTCGTTCTTTAAATGACCCTATCCCGAGGAGGACACCTGAAGGCGAGCCGTAATGGCCTCATCTCCGGCAGGCTCCTCCGATTTTTTTTTTTTTTCTTTTTTTTTACGTCGTGCTGACCCTCGTTCTTTAAATGACCCTATCCCGAGGAGGACACCTGAAGGCGAGCCGTAATGGCCTCATCTCCGGCAGGCTCCTCCGATTTTTTTTTTCGTTTTTTTCCTTTTTTTTTACGTCGTGCTGACCCTCGTTCTTTAAATGACCCTATCCCGAGGAGGACACCTGAAGGCGAGCCGTAATGGCCTCATCTCCGGCAGGCTCCTCCGATTTTTTTTTTCGTTTTTTTTTTTTTACGTCGTGCTGACCCTCGTTCTTTAAATGACCCTATCCCGAGGAGGACACCTGAAGGCGAGCCGTAATGGCCTCATCTCCGGCAGGCTCCTCCGATTTTTTTTTCGTTTTTTTTTTTTTTTTACGTCGTGCTGACCCTCGTTCTTTAAATGACCCTATCCCGAGGAGGACACCTGAAGGCGAGCCGTAATGGCCTCATCTCCGGCAGGCTCCTCCGATTTTTTTTTTCGTTTTTTTCCTTTTTTTTTTACGTCGTGCTGACCCTCGTTCTTTAAATGACCCTATCCCGAGGAGGACACCTGAAGGCGAGCCGTAATGGCCTCATCTCCGGCAGGCTCCTCCGATTTTTTTTTTCTTTTTTTCTTTTTTTTACGTCGTGCTGACCCTCGTTCTTTAAATGACCCTATCCCGAGGAGGACACCTGAAGGCGAGCCGTAATGGCCTCATCTCCGGCAGGCTCCTCCGATTTTTTTTTTTTTTTTCCCTTTTTTTACGTCGTGCTGACCCTCGTTCTTTAAATGACCCTCCCGAGGAGGACACCTGAAGGCGAGCCGTAATGGCCTCATCTCCGGCAGGCTCCTCCGATTTTTTTTTTTTTTTTTCTTTTTTTTTACGTCGTGCTGACCCTCGTTCTTTAAATGACCCTATCCCGAGGAGGACACCTGAAGGCGAGCCGTAATGGCCTCATCTCCGGCAGGCTCCTCCATTTTTTTTTCGTTTTTTCCCTTTTTTTTTTACGTGCTGACCCTCGTTCTTTAAATGACCCTATCCCGAGGAGGACACCTGAAGGCGAGCCGTAATGGCCTCATCTCCGGCAGGCTCCTCCGATTTTTTTTTTCTTTTTTCCTTTTTTTTTACGTCGTGCTGACCCTCGTTCTTTAAATGACCCTATCCCGAGGAGGACACCTGAAGGCGAGCCGTAATGGCCTCATCTCCGGCAGGCTCCTCCGATTTTTTTTTCGTTTTTTCCCTTTTTTTTTACGTCGTGCTGACCCTCGTTCTTTAAATGACCCTATCCCGAGGAGGACACCTGAAGGCGAGCCGTAATGGCCTCATCTCCGGCAGGCTCCTCCATTTTTTTTCGTTTTTTCCTTTTTTTTTACGTCGTGCTGACCCTCGTTCTTTAAATGACCCTATCCCGAGGAGGACACCTGAAGGCGAGCCGTAATGGCCTCATCTCCGGCAGGCTCCTCCGATTTTTTTTTCGTTTTTTTCCCTTTTTTTTTTACGTCGTCTGACCCTCGTTCTTTAAATGACCCTATCCCGAGGAGGACACCTGAAGGCGAGCCGTAATGGCCTCATCTCCGGCAGGCTCCTCCGATTTTTTTTTCATTTTTTTTCCTTTTTTTTTTTACGTCGTGCTGACCCTCGTTCTTTAAATGACCCTATCCCGAGGAGGACACCTGAAGGCGAGCCGTAATGGCCTCATCTCCGGCAGGCTCCTCCGATTTTTTTTTTTTTTTTCCGATTTTTTTTTACGTCGTGCTGACCCTCGTTCTTTAAATGACCCTATCCCGAGGAGGACACCTGAAGGCGAGCCGTAATGGCCTCATCTCCGGCAGGCTCCTCCGATTTTTTTTTCGTTTTTTTTCCTTTTTTTTACGTCGTGCTGACCCTCGTTCTTTAAATGACCCTATCCCGAGGAGGACACCTGAAGGCGAGCCGTAATGGCCTCATCTCCGGCAGGCTCCTCCGATTTTTTTTTTTTTTTTTTTTTTTACGTCGTGCTGACCCTCGTTCTTTAAATGACCCTATCCGAGGAGGACACCTGAAGGCGAGCCGTAATGGCCTCATCTCCGGCAGGCTCCTCCGATTTTTTTTCGTTTTTTCCCTTTTTTTTACGTCGTGCTGACCCTCGTTCTTTAAATGACCCTATCCCGAGGAGGACACCTGAAGGCGAGCCGTAATGGCCTCATCTCCGGCAGGCTCCTCCGATTTTTTTTCGTTTTTTTCCTTTTTTTTACGTCGTGCTGACCCTCGTTCTTTAAATGACCCTATCCCGAGGAGGACACCTGAAGGCGAGCCGTAATGGCCTCATCTCCGGCAGGCTCCTCCGATTTTTTTTTCGTTTTTTTTCCCTTTTTTTTTTACGTCGTGCTGACCCTCGTTCTTTAAATGACCCTATCCCGAGGAGGACACCTGAAGGCGAGCCGTAATGGCCTCATCTCCGGCAGGCTCCTCCGATTTTTTTTTTTTTTTTTCCTTTTTTTTTTTACGTCGTGCTGACCCTCGTTCTTTAAATGACCCTATCCCGAGGAGGACACCTGAAGGCGAGCCGTAATGGCCTCATCTCCGGCAGGCTCCTCCGATTTTTTTTTTTTTTTTTCCCTTTTTTTTTACGTCGTGCTGACCCTCGTTCTTTAAATGACCCTATCCCGAGGAGGACACCTGAAGGCGAGCCGTAATGGCCTCATCTCCGGCAGGCTCCTCCGATTTTTTTTTTTTTTTTTTTTTTTTTACGTCGTGCTGACCCTCGTTCTTTAAATGACCCTATCCCGAGGAGGACACCTGAAGGCGAGCCGTAATGGCCTCATCTCCGGCAGGCTCCTCCGATTTTTTTTTCTTTTTTTTTTTTTTTTTACGTCGTGCTGACCCTCGTTCTTTAAATGACCCTATCCCGAGGAGGACACCTGAAGGCGAGCCGTAATGGCCTCATCTCCGGCAGGCTCCTCCGATTTTTTTTCGTTTTTTTTTTTTTTTACGTCGTGCTGACCCTCGTTCTTTAAATGACCTATCCGAGGAGGACACCTGAAGGCGAGCCGTAATGGCCTCATCTCCGGCAGGCTCCTCCGATTTTTTTTTCGTTTTTTTCCTTTTTTTTACGTCGTGCTGACCCTCGTTCTTTAAATGACCCTATCCCGAGGAGGACACCTGAAGGCGAGCCGTAATGGCCTCATCTCCGGCAGGCTCCTCCGATTTTTTTTTTTTTTTTTTTTTTTTTTTTTTACGTCGTGCTGACCCTCGTTCTTTAAATGACCCTATCCCGAGGAGGACACCTGAAGGCGAGCCGTAATGGCCTCATCTCCGGCAGGCTCCTCCGATTTTTTTTTCGTTTTTTCCTTTTTTTTACGTCGTGCTGACCCTCGTTCTTTAAATGACCCTATCCGAGGAGGACACCTGAAGGCGAGCCGTAATGGCCTCATCTCCGGCAGGCTCCTCCGATTTTTTTTTTTTTTTTTTTTTTTTTACGTCGTGCTGACCCTCGTTCTTTAAATGACCCTATCCCGAGGAGGACACCTGAAGGCGAGCCGTAATGGCCTCATCTCCGGCAGGCTCCTCCGATTTTTTTTTTTTTTTTCCCTTTTTTTTTACGTCGTGCTGACCCTCGTTCTTTAAATGACCCTATCCCGAGGAGGACACCTGAAGGCGAGCCGTAATGGCCTCATCTCCGGCAGGCTCCTCCGATTTTTTTTTCATTTTTTTCCTTTTTTTACGTCGTGCTGACCCTCGTTCTTTAAATGACCCTATCCCGAGGAGGACACCTGAAGGCGAGCCGTAATGGCCTCATCTCCGGCAGGCTCCTCCGATTTTTTTTTTTTTTTTTTTTTTACGTCGTGCTGACCCTCGTTCTTTAAATGACCTATCCCGAGGAGGACACCTGAAGGCGAGCCGTAATGGCCTCATCTCCGGCAGGCTCCTCCGATTTTTTTTTTTTTTTTTTTTTTTTTACGTCGTGCTGACCCTCGTTCTTTAAATGACCCTATCCGAGGAGGACACCTGAAGGCGAGCCGTAATGGCCTCATCTCCGGCAGGCTCCTCCGATTTTTTTTTTTTTTTTTCCTTTTTTTTTACGTCGTGCTGACCCTCGTTCTTTAAATGACCCTATCCCGAGGAGGACACCTGAAGGCGAGCCGTAATGGCCTCATCTCCGGCAGGCTCCTCCATTTTTTTTTTTTTTTCCTTTTTTTTACGTCGTGCTGACCCTCGTTCTTTAAATGACCCTATCCCGAGGAGGACACCTGAAGGCGAGCCGTAATGGCCTCATCTCCGGCAGGTCCTCCGATTTTTTTTTTTTTTTCCCTTTTTTTACGTCGTGCTGACCCTCGTTCTTTAAATGACCCTATCCCGAGGAGGACACCTGAAGGCGAGCCGTAATGGCCTCATCTCCGGCAGGCTCCTCCGATTTTTTTTTTTTTCCCTTTTTTTTACGTCGTGCTGACCCTCGTTCTTTAAATGACCCTATCCCGAGGAGGACACCTGAAGGCGAGCCGTAATGGCCTCATCTCCGGCAGGCTCCTCCGATTTTTTTCGTTTTTTTCCCTTTTTTTTTTACGTCGTGCTGACCCTCGTTCTTTAAATGACCCTATCCCGAGGAGGACACCTGAAGGCGAGCCGTAATGGCCTCATCTCCGGCAGGCTCCTCCGATTTTTTTTTTCATTTTTTTCCCGTTTTTTTTTACGTCGTGCTGACCCTCGTTCTTTAAATGACCCTATCCCGAGGAGGACACCTGAAGGCGAGCCGTAATGGCCTCATCTCCGGCAGGCTCCTCCGATTTTTTTTTTTTTTTTTCCCTTTTTTTTTACGTCGTGCTGACCCTCGTTCTTTAAATGACCCTATCCCGAGGAGGACACCTGAAGGCGAGCCGTAATGGCCTCATCTCCGGCAGGCTCCTCCGATTTTTTTTTCGTTTTTTTCCTTTTTTTTTACGTCGTGCTGACCCTCGTTCTTTAAATGACCCTATCCCGAGGAGGACACCTGAAGGCGAGCCGTAATGGCCTCATCTCCGGCAGGCTCCTCCGATTTTTTTTTTTTTTTTTCCTTTTTTTTACGTCGTGCTGACCCTCGTTCTTTAAATGACCCTATCCCGAGGAGGACACCTGAAGGCGAGCCGTAATGGCCTCATCTCCGGCAGGCTCCTCCGATTTTTTTTTTCGTTTTTTTCCTTTTTTTTACGTCGTGCTGACCCTCGTTCTTTAAATGACCCTATCCCGAGGAGGACACCTGAAGGCGAGCCGTAATGGCCTCATCTCCGGCAGGCTCCTCCGATTTTTTTTTTCGTTTTTTCCCTTTTTTTTTTTTACGTCGTGCTGACCCTCGTTCTTTAAATGACCCTATCCCGAGGAGGACACCTGAAGGCGAGCCGTAATGGCCTCATCTCCGGCAGGCTCCTCCGATTTTTTTTTCGTTTTTTTCCCTTTTTTTTACGTCGTGCTGACCCTCGTTCTTTAAATGACCCTATCCCGAGGAGGACACCTGAAGGCGAGCCGTAATGGCCTCATCTCCGGCAGGCTCCTCCGATTTTTTTTTTTTTTTTTCCCTTTTTTTTTACGTCGTGCTGACCCTCGTTCTTTAAATGACCCTATCCCGAGGAGGACACCTGAAGGCGAGCCGTAATGGCCTCATCTCCGGCAGGCTCCTCCGATTTTTTTTTCGTTTTTTTCCTTTTTTTTTACGTCGTGCTGACCCTCGTTCTTTAAATGACCCTATCCCGAGGAGGACACCTGAAGGCGAGCCGTAATGGCCTCATCTCCGGCAGGCTCCTCCGATTTTTTTTTCTTTTTCCTTTTTTTTTACGTCGTGCTGACCCTCGTTCTTTAAATGACCCTATCCCGAGGAGGACACCTGAAGGCGAGCCGTAATGGCCTCATCTCCGGCAGGCTCCTCCGATTTTTTTTTTCGTTTTTTTCCTTTTTTTTACGTCGTGCTGACCCTCGTTCTTTAAATGACCCTATCCCGAGGAGGACACCTGAAGGCGAGCCGTAATGGCCTCATCTCCGGCAGGCTCCTCCGATTTTTTTTTTTTTTTTTTTTTTTTTACGTCGTGCTGACCCTCGTTCTTTAAATGACCCTATCCCGAGGAGGACACCTGAAGGCGAGCCGTAATGGCCTCATCTCCGGCAGGCTCCTCCGATTTTTTTTTTTTTTTTCCTTTTTTTTACGTCGTGCTGACCCTCGTTCTTTAAATGACCCTATCCCGAGGAGGACACCTGAAGGCGAGCCGTAATGGCCTCATCTCCGGCAGGCTCCTCCGATTTTTTTTTTTTTTTTTTCCTTTTTTTTACGTCGTGCTGACCCTCGTTCTTTAAATGACCCTATCCCGAGGAGGACACCTGAAGGCGAGCCGTAATGGCCTCATCTCCGGCAGGCTCCTCCGATTTTTTTTTTTCGTTTTTTTTTTTTTTTTTTACGTCGTGCTGACCCTCGTTCTTTAAATGACCCTATCCCGAGGAGGACACCTGAAGGCGAGCCGTAATGGCCTCATCTCCGGCAGGCTCCTCCGATTTTTTTTTTCGTTTTTTCCCTTTTTTTTTTACGTCGTGCTGACCCTCGTTCTTTAAATGACCCTATCCCGAGGAGGACACCTGAAGGCGAGCCGTAATGGCCTCATCTCCGGCAGGCTCCTCCGATTTTTTTCGTTTTTTCCCCGTTTTTTTTACGTCGTGCTGACCCTCGTTCTTTAAATGACCCTATCCCGAGGAGGACACCTGAAGGCGAGCCGTAATGGCCTCATCTCCGGCAGGCTCCTCCGATTTTTTTTTTCGTTTTTTTCCCTTTTTTTTTTACGTCGTGCTGACCCTCGTTCTTAAATGACCCTATCCCGAGGAGGACACCTGAAGGCGAGCCGTAATGGCCTCATCTCCGGCAGGCTCCTCCGATTTTTTTTTTTTTTTTCCTTTTTTTTTACGTCGTGCTGACCCTCGTTCTTTAAATGACCCTATCCCGAGGAGGACACCTGAAGGCGAGCCGTAATGGCCTCATCTCCGGCAGGCTCCTCCGATTTTTTTTTTTTTTTCCTTTTTTTTTACGTCGTGCTGACCCTCGTTCTTTAAATGACCCTATCCCGAGGAGGACACCTGAAGGCGAGCCGTAATGGCCTCATCTCCGGCAGGCTCCTCCGATTTTTTTTTTCGTTTTTTTCCCTTTTTTTTACGTCGTGCTGACCCTCGTTCTTTAAATGACCCTATCCCGAGGAGGACACCTGAAGGCGAGCCGTAATGGCCTCATCTCCGGCAGGCTCCTCCATTTTTTTTTTTTTTCCTTTTTTTTTACGTCGTGCTGACCCTCGTTCTTTAAATGACCCTATCCCGAGGAGGACACCTGAAGGCGAGCCGTAATGGCCTCATCTCCGGCAGGCTCCTCCGATTTTTTTTTTTTTTTTCCCTTTTTTTTACGTCGTGCTGACCCTCGTTCTTTAAATGACCCTATCCCGAGGAGGACACCTGAAGGCGAGCCGTAATGGCCTCATCTCCGGCAGGCTCCTCCGATTTTTTTTTTTTTTTTTTTTTTTTACGTCGTGCTGACCCTCGTTCTTTAAATGACCCTATCCCGAGGAGGACACCTGAAGGCGAGCCGTAATGGCCTCATCTCCGGCAGGGCTCCTTTTTTTTTTTTTTTTTTTTTTTTTTTTTTTTTTACGTCGTGCTGACCCTCGTTCTTTAAATGACCTATCCCGAGGAGGACACCTGAAGGCGAGCCGTAATGGCCTCATCTCCGGCAGGCTCCTCCGATTTTTTTTTCGTTTTTTTCCTTTTTTTTTACGTCGTGCTGACCCTCGTTCTTTAAATGACCCTATCCGAGGAGGACACCTGAAGGCGAGCCGTAATGGCCTCATCTCCGGCAGGCTCCTCCGATTTTTTTTTTCGTTTTTTTCCTTTTTTTTACGTCGTGCTGACCCTCGTTCTTTAAATGACCCTATCCCGAGGAGGACACCTGAAGGCGAGCCGTAATGGCCTCATCTCCGGCAGGCTCCTCCGATTTTTTTTTTCGTTTTTTTCCTTTTTTTTACGTCGTGCTGACCCTCGTTCTTTAAATGACCCTATCCCGAGGAGGACACCTGAAGGCGAGCCGTAATGGCCTCATCTCCGGCAGGCTCCTCCGATTTTTTTTTTTTTTTTTTTTTTTTTTTTACGTCGTGCTGACCCTCGTTCTTTAAATGACCCTATCCCGAGGAGGACACCTGAAGGCGAGCCGTAATGGCCTCATCTCCGGCAGGCTCCTCCGATTTTTTTTCGTTTTTTTTTTTTTTTTACGTCGTGCTGACCCTCGTTCTTTAAATGACCCTATCCCGAGGAGGACACCTGAAGGCGAGCCGTAATGGCCTCATCTCCGGCAGGCTCCTCCGATTTTTTTTTCGTTTTTTTCCCGTTTTTTTTACGTCGTGCTGACCCTCGTTCTTTAAATGACCCTATCCCGAGGAGGACACCTGAAGGCGAGCCGTAATGGCCTCATCTCCGGCAGGCTCCTCCGATTTTTTTTTTTTCCCCTTTTTACGTGCTGACCCTCGTTCTTTAAATGACCCTATCCCGAGGAGGACACCTGAAGGCGAGCCGTAATGGCCTCATCTCCGGCAGGCTCCTCCGATTTTTTTTCGTTTTTTTTCCTTTTTTTTACGTCGTGCTGACCCTCGTTCTTTAAATGACCCTATCCCGAGGAGGACACCTGAAGGCGAGCCGTAATGGCCTCATCTCCGGCAGGCTCCTCCGATTTTTTTTTTCGTTTTTTTCCCTTTTTTTTACGTCGTGCTGACCCTCGTTCTTTAAATGACCCTATCCCGAGGAGGACACCTGAAGGCGAGCCGTAATGGCCTCATCTCCGGCAGGCTCCTCCGATTTTTTTTTCGTTTTTTTTCCTTTTTTTTTTACGTCGTGCTGACCCTCGTTCTTTAAATGACCCTATCCCGAGGAGGACACCTGAAGGCGAGCCGTAATGGCCTCATCTCCGGCAGGCTCCTCCGATTTTGTTTTTTTCGTTTTTTTTTTTTTTTTACGTCGTGCTGACCCTCGTTCTTTAAATGACCCTATCCGAGGAGGACACCTGAAGGCGAGCCGTAATGGCCTCATCTCCGGCAGGCTCCTCCGATTTTTTTTTCGTTTTTTTCCCTTTTTTTTACGTCGTGCTGACCCTCGTTCTTTAAATGACCCTATCCCGAGGAGGACACCTGAAGGCGAGCCGTAATGGCCTCATCTCCGGCAGGCTCCTCCGATTTTTTTTTCGTTTTTTTCCCTTTTTTTTTACGTCGTGCTGACCCTCGTTCTTTAAATGACCCTATCCCGAGGAGGACACCTGAAGGCGAGCCGTAATGGCCTCATCTCCGGCAGGCTCCTCCGATTTTTTTTTTTTTTTTTCCTTTTTTTTTCGTCGTGCTGACCCTCGTTCTTTAAATGACCCTATCCGAGGAGGACACCTGAAGGCGAGCCGTAATGGCCTCATCTCCGGCAGGCTCCTCCGATTTTTTTTTTTTCCCTTTTTTTTACGTCGTGCTGACCCTCGTTCTTTAAATGACCCTATCCGAGGAGGACACCTGAAGGCGAGCCGTAATGGCCTCATCTCCGGCAGGCTCCTCCGATTTTTTTTTCTTTTTTTCCCTTTTTTTTTTACGTCGTGCTGACCCTCGTTCTTTAAATGACCCTATCCCGAGGAGGACACCTGAAGGCGAGCCGTAATGGCCTCATCTCCGGCAGGCTCCTCCGATTTTTTTCATTTTTTCCCTTTTTTTTTTACGTCGTGCTGACCCTCGTTCTTTAAATGACCCTATCCCGAGGAGGACACCTGAAGGCGAGCCGTAATGGCCTCATCTCCGGCAGGCTCCTCCGATTTTTTTCGTTTTTTCCCTTTTTTTTTTTACGTCGTGCTGACCCTCGTTCTTTAAATGACCCTATCCCGAGGAGGACACCTGAAGGCGAGCCGTAATGGCCTCATCTCCGGCAGGCTCCTCCGATTTTTTTTTTCGTTTTTTCCTTTTTTTTTTACGTCGTGCTGACCCTCGTTCTTTAAATGACCCTATCCGAGGAGGACACCTGAAGGCGAGCCGTAATGGCCTCATCTCCGGCAGGCTCCTCCGATTTTTTTTTTTTTTTCCTTTTTTTTTACGTCGTGCTGACCCTCGTTCTTTAAATGACCCTATCCCGAGGAGGACACCTGAAGGCGAGCCGTAATGGCCTCATCTCCGGCAGGCTCCTCCGATTTTTTTCGTTTTTTTCCCTTTTTTTTTACGTCGTGCTGACCCTCGTTCTTTAAATGACCCTATCCGAGGAGGACACCTGAAGGCGAGCCGTAATGGCCTCATCTCCGGCAGGCTCCTCCGATTTTTTTTTTTCGTTTTTTTTTTACGTCGTGCTGACCCTCGTTCTTTAAATGACCCTATCCCGAGGAGGACACCTGAAGGCGAGCCGTAATGGCCTCATCTCCGGCAGGCTCCTCCGATTTTTTTTTTTCCCTTTTTTTTTTTTACGTCGTGCTGACCCTCGTTCTTTAAATGACCCTATCCCGAGGAGGACACCTGAAGGCGAGCCGTAATGGCCTCATCTCCGGCAGGCTCCTCCGATTTTTTTTCGTTTTTTTCCTTTTTTTTACGTCGTGCTGACCCTCGTTCTTTAAATGACCCTATCCCGAGGAGGACACCTGAAGGCGAGCCGTAATGGCCTCATCTCCGGCAGGCTCCTCCGATTTTTTTTTTTTTTTTTTTTTTTACGTCGTGCTGACCCTCGTTCTTTAAATGACCCTATCCCGAGGAGGACACCTGAAGGCGAGCCGTAATGGCCTCATCTCCGGCAGGCTCCTCCGATTTTTTTTTTTTTTTTTTTTTTTTACGTCGTGCTGACCCTCGTTCTTTAAATGACCCTATCCCGAGGAGGACACCTGAAGGCGAGCCGTAATGGCCTCATCTCCGGCAGGCTCCTCCGATTTTTTTTTTTTTTTTTTTTTTCGTGCTGACCCTCGTTCTTTAAATGACCCTATCCCGGAGGACACCTGAAGGCGAGCCGTAATGGCCTCATCTCCGGCAGGCTCCTCCGATTTTTTTTTCTTTTTTTCCCTTTTTTTTACGTCGTGCTGACCCTCGTTCTTTAAATGACCCTATCCGAGAGGACACCTGAAGGCGAGCCGTAATGGCCTCATCTCCGGCAGGCTCCTCCCATTTTTTTTTTTCGTTTTTTTTTTTACGTCGTGCTGACCCTCGTTCTTTAAATGACCCTATCCCGAGGAGGACACCTGAAAGCCGTAATGGCCTCATCTCCGGCAGGGCTCCCATTTTTTTTTTTTCGTTTTTTTTTTTTTACGTCGTGCTGACCCTCGTTCTTTAAATGACCTATCCCGAGGGACACCTGAAGGCGAGCCGTAATGGCCTCATCTCCGGCAGGCTCCTCCGATTTTTTTTTTTTTTTTTTTTTCGTGCTGACCCTCGTTCTTTAAATGACCCTATCTCGAGGAGGACACCTGAAGGCGAGCCGTAATGGCCTCATCTCCGGCAGGCTCCTCCGTTTTTTTCTTTTCCCGTTTTTTTTACGTCGTGCTGACCCTCGTTCTTTAAATGACCCTATCCCGAGGAGGACACCTGAAGGCGAGCCGTAATGGCCTCATCTCCGGCAGGCTCCTCCGATTTTTTTTTTTTTTTTTTTTTTTTTTTTTTTTACGTCGTGCTGACCCTCGTTCTTTAAATGACCCTATCGGAGGACACCTGAAGGCGAGCCGTAATGGCCTCATCTCCGGCAGGCTCCTCCTTTTTTTCGTTTTTTTCCCTGTTTTTTTTTTCGTGCTGACCCTCGTTCTTTAAATGACCCTACGAGGAGGACACCTGAAGGCGAGCCGTAATGGCCTCATCTCCGGCAGGCTCCTCCGATTTTTTTTCATTTTTTTTTTTTTTTTACGTCGTGCTGACCCTCGTTCTTTAAATGACCCTATCCCGAGGAGGACACCTGAAGGCGAGCCGTAATGGCCTCATCTCCGGAGGCTCCTCCGATTTTTTTTCGTTTTTTTTTTTTTTTTTTTTACGTCGTGCTGACCCTCGTTCTTTAAATGACCTATCCCGAGGAGGACACCTGAAGGCGAGCCGTAATGGCCTCATCTCCGGCAGGCTCCTCCGATTTTTTTTCGTTTTTTTCTTTTTTTTTACGTCGTGCTGACCCTCGTTCTTTAAATGACCCTATCCCGAGGAGGACACCTGAAGGCGAGCCGTAATGGCCTCATCTCCGGCAGGCTCCTCCGATTTTTTTCATTTTTTCCCTTTTTTTTTGTGCTGACCCTCGTTCTTTAAATGACCCTATCCGAGGAGGACACCTGAAGGCGAGCCGTAATGGCCTCATCTCCGGCACCTCCGATTTTTTTTTCGTTTTTTTTTTTTTTTTTTTACGTGTGACCCTCGTTCTTTAAATGACCCTATCCCGAGGAGGACACCTGAAGGCGAGCCGTAATGGCCTCATCTCCGGCAGGCTCCTCCGATTTTTTTTTTTTTCCCTTTTTTTTTTTTTTTTTTTTACGTCGTGCTGACCCTCGTTCTTTAAATGACCCTATCCCGAGGAGGACACCTGAAGGCGAGCCGTAATGGCCTCATCTCCGGCAGGCTCCTCCGATTTTTTTTTTTTCCTGTTTTTTTTTTACGTCGTGCTGACCCTCGTTTTAAATGACCCTATCCCAAGGAGGACACCTGAAGGCGAGCCGTAATGGCCTCATCTCCGGCAGGCTCCTCCGATTTTTTTTCATTTTTTCCCTTTTTTTTTACGTCGTGCTGACCCTCGTTCTTTAAATGACCCTATCCCGAGGAGGACACCTGAAGGCGAGCCGTGGCCTCATCTCCGGCAGGCTCCTCCGATTTTTTTTCATTTTTTTCCTTTTTTTTACGTCGTGCTGACCCTCGTTCTTTAAATGACCCTATCCCGAGGAGGACACCTGAAGGCGAGCCGTAATGGCCTCATCTCCGGCAGGCTCCTCCGATTTTTTTTTTTTTTTTCCCTTTTTTTGTCGTGCTGACCCTCGTTCTTTAAATGACCCTATCCCGAGGAGGACACCTGAAGGCGAGCCGTAATGGCCTCATCTCCGGCAGCTCCTCCGATTTTTTTCATTTTTTCCCTTTTTTTTACGTCGTGCTGACCCTCGTTCTTTAAATGACCCTATCCCGAGGAGGACACCTGAAGGCGAGCCGTAATGGCCTCATCTCCGGCAGGCTCCTCCGATTTTTTTCTTTTTTTTCCTTTTTTTTACGTCGTGCTGACCCTCGTTCTTTAAATGACCCTATCCGAGGAGGACACCTGAAGGCGAGCCGTAATGGCCTCATCTCCGGCAGGCTCCTCCGATTTTTTTTTCGTTTTTTTTCTTTTTTTTTACGTCGTGCTGACCCTCGTTCTTTAAATGACCCTATCCCGAGGAGGACACCTGAAGGCGAGCCGTAATGGCCTCATCTCCGGCAGGCTCCTCCGATTTTTTTTCGTTTTTTTCCCTTTTTTTTACGTCGTGCTGACCCTCGTTCTTTAAATGACCCTATCCCGAGGAGGACACCTGAAGGCGAGCCGTAATGGCCTCATCTCCGGCAGGCTCCTCCGATTTTTTTCGTTTTTTCCCCTTTTTTTTACGTCGTGCTGACCCTCGTTCTTTAAATGACCCTATCCCGAGGAGGACACCTGAAGGCGAGCCGTAATGGCCTCATCTCCGGGCTCCTCCGATTTTTTTTCGTTTTTTTCCGATTTTTTTTTACGTCGTGCTGACCCTCGTTCTTTAAATGACCCTATCCCGAGGAGGACACCTGAAGGCGAGCCGTAATGGCCTCATCTCCGGCAGGCTCCTCCGATTTTTTTTCGTTTTTTTCCCCGTTTTTTTTTACGTCGTGCTGACCCTCGTTCTTTAAATGACCCTATCCGAGGAGGACACCTGAAGGCGAGCCGTAATGGCCTCATCTCCGGCCTCCGATTTTTTTTCGTTTTTTCCCCGATTTTTTTTACGTCGTGCTGACCCTCGTTCTTTAAATGACCCTCCGAGGAGGACACCTGAAGGCGAGCCGTAATGGCCTCATCTCCGGCAGGCTCCTCCGATTTTTTTTCGTTTTTTCCCGTTTTTTTTACGTCGTGCTGACCCTCGTTCTTTAAATGACCCTATCCCGAGGAGGACACCTGAAGGCGAGCCGTAATGGCCTCATCTCCGGCAGGCTCCTCCGATTTTTTTTTTTTTTTTTTTCCGATGTTTTTTTTTACGTCGTGCTGACCCTCGTTCTTTAAATGACCCTATCCGAGGAGGACACCTGAAGGCGAGCCGTAATGGCCTCATCTCCGGCAGGCTCCTCCGATTTTTTTTTTTTTCCCCTTTTTTTTACGTCGTGCTGACCCTCGTTCTTTAAATGACCCTATTCCGAGGAGGACACCTGAAGGCGAGCCGTAATGGCCTCATCTCCGGCAGGCTCCTCCGATTTTTTCGTTTTTTTCCCTTTTTTTTACGTCGTGCTGACCCTCGTTCTTTAAATGACCCTATCCCGAGGAGGACACCTGAAGGCGAGCCGTAATGGCCTCATCTCCGGCAGGGCTCCCTTTTTTCGTTTTTTTCGTTTTTTTTTTTTTTTTTTTTTTTTTTTACGTCGTGCTGACCCTCGTTCTTTAAATGACCCTATCCCGAGGAGGACACCTGAAGGCGCGTAATGGCCTCATCTCCGGCAGGCTCTCCGATTTTTTTTCGTTTTTTTCCTTTTTTTTTACGTCGTGCTGACCCTCGTTCTTTAAATGACCCTATCCCGAGGAGGACACCTGAAGGCGAGCCGTAATGGCCTCATCTCCGGCAGGCTCCTCCGATTTTTTTTTCGTTTTTTCCCTTTTTTTTTACGTCGTGCTGACCCTCGTTCTTTAAATGACCCTATCCGAGGAGGACACCTGAAGGCGAGCCGTAATGGCCTCATCTCCGGCAGGCTCCTCCCATTTTTTTTCGTTTTTTTCCCTTTTTTTTTCGTGCTGACCCTCGTTCTTTAAATGACCCTATCCCGAGGAGGACACCTGAAGGCGAGCCGTAATGGCCTCATCTCCGGCAGGCCTCCTCCGATTTTTTTTTTTTTTTTTTTTTTTTTTTTACGTCGCTGACCCTCGTTCTTTAAATGACCCTATCCCGAGGAGGACACCTGAAGGCGAGCCGTAATGGCCTCATCTCCGGCAGGCTCCTTCCGATTTTTTTTCGTTTTTTTCCCTTTTTTTTTTTGCTGACCCTCGTTCTTTAAATGACCCTATCCCGAGGAGGACACCTGAAGGCGAGCCGTAATGGCCTCATCTCCGGCAGGCTCCTCCGATTTTTTTTCGTTTTTTTCCCTTTTTTTTTACGTCGTGCTGACCCTCGTTCTTTAAATGACCTATCCGAGGAGGACACCTGAAGGCGAGCCGTAATGGCCTCATCTCCGGCAGGCTCCTCCATTTTTTTTTTTTTCCCCGTTTTTTTTACGTCGTGCTGACCCTCGTTCTTTAAATGACCCTATCCCGAGGAGGACACCTGAAGGCGAGCCGTAATGGCCTCATCTCCGGCAGGCCTCCGATTTTTTTCGTTTTTTTTCCGTGTTTTTTTTACGTCGTGCTGACCCTCGTTCTTTAAATGACCCTATCCCGAGGAGGACACCTGAAGGCGAGCCGTAATGGCCTCATCTCCGGCAGGCTCCTCCGATTTTTTTTTCGTTTTTTCCCTTTTTTTTACGTCGTGCTGACCCTCGTTCTTTAAATGACCCTATCCCGAGGAGGACACCTGAAGGCGAGCCGTAATGGCCTCATCTCCGGCAGGCTCCTCCGATTTTTTTTTTCGTTTTTTCCCTTTTTTTTTACGTCGTGCTGACCCTCGTTCTTTAAATGACCCTATCCCGAGGAGGACACCTGAAGGCGAGCCGTAATGGCCTCATCTCCGGCAGGCTCCTCCGATTTTTTTTTTTTCCCTTTTTTTTTTACGTCGTGCTGACCCTCGTTCTTTAAATGACCTATCCCGAGGAGGACACCTGAAGGCGAGCCGTAATGGCCTCATCTCCGGCAGGCTCCTCCGATTTTTTTTTTTTTTTTTTTTACGTCGTGCTGACCCTCGTTCTTTAAATGACCCTATCCGAGGAGGACACCTGAAGGCGAGCCGTAATGGCCTCATCTCCGGCAGGCTCCTCCGATTTTTTTTCATTTTTTCCCGTTTTTTTTTACGTCGTGCTGACCCTCGTTCTTTAAATGACCCTATCCCGAGGAGGACACCTGAAGGCGAGCCGTAATGGCCTCATCTCCGGCAGGCTCCTCCGATTTTTTTTTTTTTTACTCGTGCTGACCCTCGTTCTTTAAATGACCCTATCCCGAGGAGGACACCTGAAGGCGAGCCGTAATGGCCTCATCTCCGGCAGGCTCCTCCCATTTTTTTCGTTTTTTTCCCTTTTTTTTTACGTCGTGCTGACCCTCGTTCTTTAAATGACCCTATCCCGAGGAGGACACCTGAAGGCGAGCCGTAATGGCCTCATCTCCGGCAGGCTCCTCCCATTTTTTTTTTTTTTTCCCCTTTTTTTTACGTCGTGCTGACCCTCGTTCTTTAAATGACCCTATCCCGAGGAGGACACCTGAAGGCGAGCCGTAATGGCCTCATCTCCGGCAGGCTCCTCCGATTTTTTTTTCTTTTTTTCCCTTTTTTTTTTACGTCGTGCTGACCCTCGTTCTTTAAATGACCCTATCCGAGGAGGACACCTGAAGGCGAGCCGTAATGGCCTCATCTCCGGCAGGCTCCTCCATTTTTTCGTTTTTTTCCCTTTTTTTTACGTCGTGCTGACCCTCGTTCTTTAAATGACCCTATCCCGAGGAGGACACCTGAAGGCGAGCCGTAATGGCCTCATCTCCGGCAGGCCTCCGATTTTTTTTTTCGTTTTTTCCCTTTTTTTACGTCGTGCTGACCCTCGTTCTTTAAATGACCCTATCCCGAGGAGGACACCTGAAGGCGAGCCGTAATGGCCTCATCTCCGGCAGGCTCCTCCGATTTTTTTTTCGTTTTTTTTTTTTTTACGTCGTGACCCTCGTTCTTTAAATGACCCTATCCCGAGGAGGACACCTGAAGGCGAGCCGTAATGGCCTCATCTCCGGCAGGCTCCTCCGATTTTTTTTTTCCCTTTTTTTTTTACGTCGTGCTGACCCTCGTTCTTTAAATGACCCTATCCGAGGAGGACACCTGAAGGCGAGCCGTAATGGCCTCATCTCCGGCAGGCTCCTCCGATTTTTTTTTTTTTTTTTTTCCTTTTTTTTTTACGTCGTGCTGACCCTCGTTCTTTAAATGACCTATCCCGAGGAGGACACCTGAAGGCGAGCCGTAATGGCCTCATCTCCGGCAGGCTCCTCCGATTTTTTTTTTTTTTTTTCCCTTTTTTTACGTCGTGCTGACCCTCGTTCTTTAAATGACCCTATCCCGAGGAGGACACCTGAAGGCGAGCCGTAATGGCCTCATCTCCGGCAGGCTCCTCCCATTTTTTTCTTTTTTTTTTTTTTTACGTCGTGCTGACCCTCGTTCTTTAAATGACCCTATCCCGAGGAGGACACCTGAAGGCGAGCCGTGGCCTCATCTCCGGCAGGCTCCTCCGATTTTTTTTCGTTTTTTTTATTTTTACGTCGTGCTGACCCTCGTTCTTTAAATGACCCTATCTCGGAGGACACCTGAAGGCGAGCCGTAATGGCCTCATCTCCGGCAGGCTCCTCCGATTTTCTTTTTTTCCCTTTTTTTTACGTCGTGCTGACCCTCGTTCTTTAAATGACCCTATCCCGAGGAGGACACCTGAAGGCGAGCCGTAATGGCCTCATCTCCGGCAGGCTCCTCCGATTTTTTTTTCGTTTTTTCCCGTTTTTTTACGTCGTGCTGACCCTCGTTCTTTAAATGACCCTATCCCGAGGAGGACACCTGAAGGCGAGCCGTAATGGCCTCATCTCCGGCAGGCTCCTCCCATTTTTTTTTTTTTTTTTTTTTTTTTTTTACGTCGTGCTGACCCTCGTTCTTTAAATGACCCTATCCCGAGGAGGACACCTGAAGGCGAGCCGTAATGGCCTCATCTCCGGCAGGCTCCTCCGATTTTTTTTTTTTTTTTTTCGTCGTGCTGACCCTCGTTCTTTAAATGACCCTATCCCGAGGAGGACACCTGAAGGCGAGCCGTAATGGCCTCATCTCCGGCAGGCTCCTCCGATTTTTTTTTTTTCCCTTTTTTTTTACGTCGTGCTGACCCTCGTTCTTTAAATGACCCTATCCCGAGGAGGACACCTGAAGGCGAGCCGTAATGGCCTCATCTCCGGCAGGCTCCTCCGATTTTTTTTTTTTTTTCCCTTTTTTTTTTTTACGTCGTCTGACCCTCGTTCTTTAAATGACCCTATCTCGAGGAGGACACCTGAAGGCGAGCCGTAATGGCCTCATCTCCGGCAGGCTCCTCCGATTTTTTTCGTTTTTTTCCCCTTTTTTTTTTTGCTGACCCTCGTTCTTTAAATGACCCTATCGAGGACACCTGAAGGCGAGCCGTAATGGCCTCATCTCCGGCAGGCTCCTCCGATTTTTTTTCATTTTTTTTTTTTTTTTTTACGTCGTGCTGACCCTCGTTCTTTAAATGACCCTATCCCGAGGAGGACACCTGAAGGCGAGCCGTAATGGCCTCATCTCCGGCAGGCTCCTCCGATTTTTTTCGTTTTTTTTTTTTTTTTTTACGTCGCTGACCCTCGTTCTTTAAATGACCCTATCCGAGGAGGACACCTGAAGGCGAGCCGTAATGGCCTCATCTCCGGCAGGCTCCTCCGATTTTTTTTTTTCGTTTTTTTTTTTTTTTACGTCGTGCTGACCCTCGTTCTTTAAATGACCCTATCCCGAGGAGGACACCTGAAGGCGAGCCGTAATGGCCTCATCTCCGGCAGGCTCCTCCGATTTTTTTTTTTTTTTTCCCTTTTTTTGTCGTGCTGACCCTCGTTCTTTAAATGACCCTATCCCGAGGAGGACACCTGAAGGCGAGCCGTAATGGCCTCATCTCCGGCAGGCTCCTCCGATTTTTTTTCGTTTTTTTTTTTTTTTTACGTGCTGACCCTCGTTCTTTAAATGACCCTATCCCGAGGAGGACACCTGAAGGCGAGCCGTAATGGCCTCATCTCCGGCAGGCTCCTCCGATTTTTTTTTTTTTTTCCCTTTTTTTTGTCGTGCTGACCCTCGTTCTTTAAATGACCCTATCCCGAGGAGGACACCTGAAGGCGAGCCGTAATGGCCTCATCTCCGGCAGGCTCCTCCGATTTTTTCGTTTTTTCCCTTTTTTTTTTTTTTTTTTTTACGTCGTGCTGACCCTCGTTCTTTAAATGACCCTATCCCGAGGAGGACACCTGAAGGCGAGCCGTAATGGCCTCATCTCCGGCAGGCTCCTCCGATTTTTTTTTTTTCGTTTTTTTTTTTTTTTTTTTTACGTCGTGCTGACCCTCGTTCTTTAAATGACCTATCCCGGAGGACACCTGAAGGCGAGCCGTAATGGCCTCATCTCCGGCAGGCTCCTCCGATTTTTTTTTTTTTTTTTTCCCTTTTTTTTTACGTCGTTGTTCTTTAAATGACCCTATCCCGAGGAGGACACCTGAAGGCGAGCCGTAATGGCCTCATCTCCGGCAGGCTCCTCCGATTTTTTTTCGTTTTTTTCCCTTTTTTTTTTACGTCGTGCTGACCCTCGTTCTTTAAATGACCCTATCCCGAGGAGACACCTGAAGGCGAGCCGTAATGGCCTCATCTCCGGCAGGCTCCTCCGATTTTTTTTCTTTTTTTTCCCCTTTTTTTTTACGTCGTGCTGACCCTCGTTCTTTAAATGACCCTATCCGAGGAGGACACCTGAAGGCGAGCCGTAATGGCCTCATCTCCGGCAGGCTCCTCCGATTTTTTTCGTTTTTTCCCGATGTTTTTTTTACGTCGTGCTGACCCTCGTTCTTTAAATGACCCTATCCCGAGAGGACACCTGAAGGCGAGCCGTAATGGC
>NW_027255460.1:70000-72367 GCF_003086295.3 Arachis hypogaea | reverse complement strand
CTGACCCTGTTTCATTGTTCTTTTTTTTTTTAAACGATGTATGACCTCGTTCTTAAATGACCCATGAGGAGGACACCTGAAGGCGAGCCGTAATGGCCTCATCTCCGGCAGGCTCCTCCGATTTTTTTTTTCTTTTTTTTTTTTTTTCCTTTTTTTTTTTTTACGTCTGCTGACCTCGTTTTTAAATGACCTATCCGAGGAGGACACCTGAAGCGACCGTAATGGCCTCATCTCCGGCAGGCTCCTCCGATTTTTTTTTTTTTTTTTTTTTTTTTTTTTTACGTCGTGCTGACCTCGTTCTTTAAATGACCCTATCCCGAGGAGGACACCTGAAGGCGAGCCGTAATGGCCTCATCTCCGGCAGGCTCCTCCGATTTTTTTTTTTCGTTTTTTTTTCCTGTTTTTTTTTACGTCGTGCTGACCCTCGTTCTTTAAATGACCCTATCCCGAGGAGGACACTGAAGGCGAGCCGTAATGGCCTCATCTCCGGCAAGCTCCTCCGATTTTTTTTTTCGTTTTTTTTTTTCCTTTTTTTTTTTTACGTCGTGCTGACCCTCGTTCTTTAAATGACCCTATCCCGAGGAGGACACCTGAAGGCGAGCCGTAATGGCCTCATCTCCGGCAGGCTCCTCCGATTTTTTTTTTTTTTTTTTTTTTTTTCCTTTTTTTTTTTACGTCGTGCTGACCCTCGTTCTTTAAATGACCCTATCCGAGGAGGACACCTGAAGGCGAGCCGTAATGGCCTCATCTCCGGCAGGCTCCTCCGATTTTTTTTTTCTTTTTTCTTTTTTTTTTTTTTTTTTACGTCGTGCTGACCCTCGTTCTTTAAATGACCCTATCCCGAGGAGGACACCTGAAGGCGAGCCGTAATGGCCTCATCTCCGGCAGGCTCCTCCGATTTTTTTTTTTCGTTTTTTCCATTTTTTTTTTTTACGTCGTGCTGACCCTCGTTCTTTAAATGACCCTATCCCGAGGAGGACACCTGAAGGCGAGCCGTAAGGCTCATCTCCGGCAGGCTCCTCCGATTTTTTTTTTTCTTTTTTTTTTTATTTTTTTTTACGTCGTGCTGACCCTCGTTCTTTAAATGACCTATCCGAGGAGGACACCTGAAGGCGAGCCGTAATGGCCTCATCTCCGGCAGGCTCCTCCGATTTTTTTTTTTTTTTTTTCCTTTTTTTTTTACGTCGTGCTGACCCTCGTTCTTTAAATGACCCTATCCCGAGGAGGACACCTGAAGGCGAGCCGTAATGGCCTCATCTCCGGCAGGCTCCTCCCGATTTTTTTTTTTTCGTTTTTTTTTTTTTTTTTACGTCGTGCTGACCCTCGTTCTTTAAATGACCCTATCCGAGGAGGACACCTGAAGGCGAGCCGTAATGGCCTCATCTCCGGCAGGCTCCTCCGATTTTTTTTTTCGTTTTTTTTCTTTTTTTTTTTTTACGTCGTGCTGACCCTCGTTCTTTAAATGACCCTATCCCGAGGAGGACACCTGAAGGCGAGCCGTAATGGCCTCATCTCCGGCAGGTCCTCCATTTTTTTTTTTTTTTTCCTTTTTTTTTTACGTCGTGCTGACCCTCGTTCTTAAATGACCCTATCCCGAGGAGGACACCTGAAGGCGAGCCGTAATGGCCTCATCTCCGGCAGGCTCCTCCATTTTTTTTTTCGTTTTTTTTCCCCTTTTTTTTTTTTACGTCGTGCTGACCCTCGTTCTTTAAATGACCCTATCCCGAGGAGGACACCTGAAGGCGAGCCGTAATGGCCTCATCTCCGGCAGGCTCCTCCGATTTTTTTTTTCGTTTTTTTCCCTTTTTTTTTTACGTCGTGCTGACCCTCGTTCTTTAAATGACCCTATCCCGAGGAGGACACCTGAAGGCGAGCCGTAATGGCCTCATCTCCGGCAGGCTCCTCCGATTTTTTTTTTTTTTTCCGTTTTTTTTTTACGTCGTGCTGACCCTCGTTCTTTAAATGACCCTATCCCGAGGAGGACACCTGAAGGCGAGCCGTAATGGCCTCATCTCCGGCAGGCTCCTCCGATTTTTTTTTCGTTTTTTTCCCTTTTTTTTTTTTACGTCGTGCTGACCCTCGTTCTTTAAATGACCCTATCCCGAGGAGGACACCTGAAGGCGAGCCGTAATGGCCTCATCTCCGCAGGCTCCTCCGATTTTTTTTTTTTCGTTTTTTTTTCTTTTTTTTTACGTCGTGCTGACCCTCGTTCTTTAAATGACCCTATCCCGAGGAGGACACCTGAAGGCGAGCCGTAATGGCCTCATCTCCGGCAGGCTCCTCCGATTTTTTTTTTCTTTTTTTTCCCGTGTTTTTTTTTTACGTCGTGCTGACCCTCGTTCTTAAATGACCCTATCCCGAGGAGGA
>NW_027255460.1:62500-65000 GCF_003086295.3 Arachis hypogaea | reverse complement strand
CCTCATCTCCGGCAGGCTCCTCCGATTTTTTTTTTTCATTTTTTCCCTTTTTTTTTTTTTTTACGTCGTGCTGACCCTCGTTCTTTAAATGACCCTATCCCGAGGAGGACACCTGAAGGCGAGCCGTAATGGCCTCATCTCCGGCAGGCTCCTCCGATTTTTTTTTCTTTTTTTCCGATTTTTTTTTTTACGTCGTGCTGACCCTCGTTCTTTAAATGACCCTATCCCGAGGAGGACACCTGAAGGCGAGCCGTAATGGCCTCATCTCCGGCAGGCTCCTCCGATTTTTTTTTTTTTTTTCTTTTTTTTTACGTCGTGCTGACCCTCGTTCTTTAAATGACCCTATCCCGAGGAGACACCTGAAGGCGAGCCGTAATGGCCTCATCTCCGGCAGCTCCTCGATTTTTTTTTTTTTTTTTTTTTTTTTTTTTTTTACGTCGTGCTGACCCTCGTTCTTTAAATACCTATCCGAGGAGACACCTGAAGGCGAGCCGTAATGGCCTCATCTCCGGCAGGCTCCTCGATTTTTTTTTCTTTTTTTCCTTTTTTTTTACGTCGTGCTGACCCTCGTTCTTTAAATGACCCTATCCCGAGGAGGACACCTGAAGGCGAGCCGTAATGGCCTCATCTCCGGCAGGCTCCTCCGATTTTTTTTTTCGTTTTTTTCCCTTTTTTTTTACGTCGTGCTGACCCTCGTTCTTTAAATGACCCTATCCGAGGAGGACACCTGAAGGCGAGCCGTAATGGCCTCATCTCCGGCAGGCTCCTCCGATTTTTTTTTTCTTTTTTTTCCCTTTTTTTTTTACGTCGTGCTGACCCTCGTTCTTTAAATGACCCTATCCCGAGGAGGACACCTGAAGGCGAGCCGTAATGGCCTCATCTCCGGCAGGCTCCTCCGATTTTTTTTTTCGTTTTTTTCCATTTTTTTTTACGTCGTGCTGACCCTCGTTCTTTAAATGACCCTATCCCGAGGAGGACACCTGAAGGCGAGCCGTAATGGCCTCATCTCCGGCAGGCTCCTCCGATTTTTTTTTTCGTTTTTTTCCCGTTTTTTTTTTTTACGTCGTGCTGACCCTCGTTCTTTAAATGACCCTATCCCGAGGAGGACACCTGAAGGCGAGCCGTAATGGCCTCATCTCCGGCAGGCTCCTCCGATTTTTTTTTTCGTTTTTTTCCCTTTTTTTTTTTTTACGTCGTGCTGACCCTCGTTCTTTAAATGACCCTATCCGAGGAGGACACCTGAAGGCGAGCCGTAATGGCCTCATCTCCGGCAGGCTCCTCCGATTTTTTTTTTTTTTTTTTTTTCCTTTTTTTTTTTACGTCGTGCTGACCCTCGTTCTTTAAATGACCCTATCCCGAGGAGGACACCTGAAGGCGAGCCGTAATGGCCTCATCTCCGGCAGGCTCCTCCGATTTTTTTTTTTTTTTTTCCTTTTTTTTTTACGTCGTGCTGACCCTCGTTCTTTAAATGACCCTATCCGAGGAGGACACCTGAAGGCGAGCCGTAATGGCCTCATCTCCGCAGGCTCCTCCATTTTTTTTTTTTTTTTCCTTTTTTTTTACGTCGTGCTGACCCTCGTTCTTTAAATGACCCTATCCGAGGAGGACACCTGAAGGCGAGCCGTAATGGCCTCATCTCCGCAGGCTCCTCCGATTTTTTTTTTTTTTTTTTTTTTTTTTTTACGTCGTGCTGACCCTCGTTCTTTAAATGACCCTATCCGAGGAGGACACCTGAAGGCGAGCCGTAATGGCCTCATCTCCGCAGCTCCTCCGATTTTTTTTTTTCGTTTTTTCTTTTTTTTTTACGTCTGCTGACCCTCGTTCTTTAAATGACCCTATCCCGAGGAGGACACCTGAAGGCGAGCCGTAATGGCCTCATCTCCGGCAGGCTCCTCCGATTTTTTTTTTTTTTTTTTCCGTTTTTTTTTACGTCGTGCTGACCCTCGTTCTTTAAATGACCCTATCCCGAGGAGGACACCTGAAGGCGAGCCGTAATGGCCTCATCTCCGGCAGGCTCCTCCGATTTTTTTTTTTTGTTTTTTTCCCTTTTTTTTTTACGTCGTGCTGACCCTCGTTCTTTAAATGACCCTATCCCGAGGAGGACACCTGAAGGCGAGCCGTAATGGCCTCATCTCCGGCAGCTCCTCCGATTTTTTTTTTCATTTTTTTTTTTTTTTTTACGTCGTGCTGACCCTCGTTCTTTAAATGACCCTATCCCGAGGAGGACACCTGAAGGCGAGCCGTAATGGCCTCATCTCCGGCAGGCTCCTCCGATTTTTTTTTTCATTTTTTTCCCTTTTTTTTTACGTCGTGCTGACCCTCGTTCTTTAAATGACCCTATCCGAGGAGGACACCTGAAGGCGAGCCGTAATGGCCTCATCTCCGGCAGGCTCCTCCGATTTTTTTTTTTCGTTTTTTTCCTTTTTTTTTTTTACGTCGTGCTGACCCTCGTTCTTTAAATGACCCTATCCCGAGGAGGACACCTGAAGGCGAGCCGTAA
>NW_027255460.1:20000-57500 GCF_003086295.3 Arachis hypogaea | reverse complement strand
ATGACCCTATCCGAGGAGGACACCTGAAGGCGAGCCGTAATGGCCTCATCTCCGGCAGGCTCCTCCGATTTTTTTTTTTCTTTTTTTCCCTTTTTTTTTTACGTCGTGCTGACCCTCGTTCTTTAAATGACCCTATCCCGAGGAGGACACCTGAAGGCGAGCCGTAATGGCCTCATCTCCGGCAGGCTCCTCCGATTTTTTTTTTCGTTTTTTTCCCTTTTTTTTTACGTCGTGCTGACCCTCGTTCTTTAAATGACCCTATCCCGAGGAGGACACCTGAAGGCGAGCCGTAATGGCCTCATCTCCGGCAGGCTCCTCCGATTTTTTTTTTCGTTTTTTTCCCGTTTTTTTTTTACGTCGTGCTGACCCTCGTTCTTTAAATGACCCTATCCCGAGGAGGACACCTGAAGGCGAGCCGTAATGGCCTCATCTCCGGCAGGCTCCTCCGATTTTTTTTTTTCGTTTTTTTTCCTTTTTTTTTTACGTCGTGCTGACCCTCGTTCTTTAAATGACCCTATCCCGAGGAGGACACCTGAAGGCGAGCCGTAATGGCCTCATCTCCGGCAGGCTCCTCCGATTTTTTTTTTTTTTTTTTCCCTTTTTTTTTTACGTCGTGCTGACCCTCGTTCTTTAAATGACCCTATCCCGAGGAGGACACCTGAAGGCGAGCCGTAATGGCCTCATCTCCGGCAGGCTCCTCCGATTTTTTTTTTTTTTTTTTTTTTTTCCTTTTTTTTTTTACGTCGTGCTGACCCTCGTTCTTTAAATGACCCTATCCCGAGGAGGACACCTGAAGGCGAGCCGTAATGGCCTCATCTCCGGCAGGCTCCTCCGATTTTTTTTTTCTTTTTTTCCGTTTTTTTTTTTACGTCGTGCTGACCCTCGTTCTTTAAATGACCCTATCCCGAGGAGGACACCTGAAGGCGAGCCGTAATGGCCTCATCTCCGGCAGGCTCCTCCGATTTTTTTTTTCGTTTTTTTCCCGTTTTTTTTTACGTCGTGCTGACCCTCGTTCTTTAAATGACCCTATCCCGAGGAGGACACCTGAAGGCGAGCCGTAATGGCCTCATCTCCGGCAGGCTCCTCCGATTTTTTTTTTCGTTTTTTTCCCTTTTTTTTTTTACGTCGTGCTGACCCTCGTTCTTTAAATGACCCTATCCCGAGGAGGACACCTGAAGGCGAGCCGTAATGGCCTCATCTCCGGCAGGCTCCTCCGATTTTTTTTTTTCGTTTTTTTTCCTTTTTTTTTTTTACGTCGTGCTGACCCTCGTTCTTTAAATGACCCTATCCCGAGGAGGACACCTGAAGGCGAGCCGTAATGGCCTCATCTCCGGCAGGCTCCTCCGATTTTTTTTTTCGTTTTTTTCCCTTTTTTTTTTACGTCGTGCTGACCTCGTTCTTTAAATGACCCTATCCGAGGAGGACACCTGAAGGCGAGCCGTAATGGCCTCATCTCCGGCAGGCTCCTCCGATTTTTTTTTTCGTTTTTTTCCTTTTTTTTTACGTCGTGCTGACCCTCGTTCTTTAAATGACCCTATCCGAGGAGGACACCTGAAGGCGAGCCGTAATGGCCTCATCTCCGGCAGGCTCCTCCGATTTTTTTTTTCTTTTTTTTTTTTTTTTTACGTCGTGCTGACCCTCGTTCTTTAAATGACCCTATCCCGAGGAGGACACCTGAAGGCGAGCCGTAATGGCCTCATCTCCGGCAGGCTCCTCCGATTTTTTTTCGTTTTTTTCCCTTTTTTTTTTACGTCGTGCTGACCCTCGTTCTTTAAATGACCCTATCCGAGGAGGACACCTGAAGGCGAGCCGTAATGGCCTCATCTCCGCAGGCTCCTCCGATTTTTTTTTTCGTTTTTTTCCTTTTTTTTTTACGTCGTGCTGACCCTCGTTCTTTAAATGACCCTATCCCGAGGAGGACACCTGAAGGCGAGCCGTAATGGCCTCATCTCCGGCAGGCTCCTCCGATTTTTTTTTTCGTTTTTTTCCCTTTTTTTTTACGTCGTGCTGACCCTCGTTCTTTAAATGACCCTATCCCGAGGAGGACACCTGAAGGCGAGCCGTAATGGCCTCATCTCCGGCAGGCTCCTCCGATTTTTTTTTTTTCGTTTTTTTTTTTTTTTTTACGTCGTGCTGACCCTCGTTCTTTAAATGACCCTATCCCGAGGAGGACACCTGAAGGCGAGCCGTAATGGCCTCATCTCCGGCAGGCTCCTCCGATTTTTTTTTTCTTTTTTTTCCCTTTTTTTTTTACGTCGTGCTGACCCTCGTTCTTTAAATGACCCTATCCCGAGGAGGACACCTGAAGGCGAGCCGTAATGGCCTCATCTCCGGCAGGCTCCTCCGATTTTTTTTTTCGTTTTTTTCCCTTTTTTTTTTTACGTCGTGCTGACCCTCGTTCTTTAAATGACCCTATCCCGAGGAGGACACCTGAAGGCGAGCCGTAATGGCCTCATCTCCGGCAGGCTCCTCCGATTTTTTTTTTCTTTTTTTTTTTTTTTTTTTTTACGTCGTGCTGACCCTCGTTCTTTAAATGACCCTATCCCGAGGAGGACACCTGAAGGCGAGCCGTAATGGCCTCATCTCCGGCAGGCTCCTCCGATTTTTTTTTTTCGTTTTTTTCCCTTTTTTTTTTACGTCGTGCTGACCCTCGTTCTTTAAATGACCCTATCCCGAGGAGGACACCTGAAGGCGAGCCGTAATGGCCTCATCTCCGGCAGGCTCCTCCGATTTTTTTTTTTTTTTTTTTTTTTTTTTTTTACGTCGTGCTGACCCTCGTTCTTTAAATGACCCTATCCCGAGGAGGACACCTGAAGGCGAGCCGTAATGGCCTCATCTCCGGCAGGCTCCTCCGATTTTTTTTTTCGTTTTTTTTTTTTTTTTTTACGTCGTGCTGACCCTCGTTCTTTAAATGACCCTATCCCGAGGAGGACACCTGAAGGCGAGCCGTAATGGCCTCATCTCCGGCAGGCTCCTCCGATTTTTTTTTTCGTTTTTTTCCCTTTTTTTTTTTACGTCGTGCTGACCCTCGTTCTTTAAATGACCCTATCCCGAGGAGGACACCTGAAGGCGAGCCGTAATGGCCTCATCTCCGGCAGGCTCCTCCGATTTTTTTTTTCGTTTTTTTCCCTTTTTTTTTTACGTCGTGCTGACCCTCGTTCTTTAAATGACCCTATCCCGAGGAGGACACCTGAAGGCGAGCCGTAATGGCCTCATCTCCGGCAGGCTCCTCCGATTTTTTTTTTCGTTTTTTTCCCTTTTTTTTTACGTCGTGCTGACCCTCGTTCTTTAAATGACCCTATCCGAGGAGGACACCTGAAGGCGAGCCGTAATGGCCTCATCTCCGGCAGGCTCCTCCGATTTTTTTTTTTTTTTTTTCCTTTTTTTTTACGTCGTGCTGACCCTCGTTCTTTAAATGACCCTATCCCGAGGAGGACACCTGAAGGCGAGCCGTAATGGCCTCATCTCCGGCAGGCTCCTCCGATTTTTTTTTCTTTTTTTCCTTTTTTTTTACGTCGTGCTGACCTCGTTCTTTAAATGACCTATCCCGAGGAGGACACCTGAAGGCGAGCCGTAATGGCCTCATCTCCGGCAGGCTCCTCCGATTTTTTTTTTTTTTTTTTTTTTTTTTTTTACGTCGTGCTGACCCTCGTTCTTTAAATGACCCTATCCCGAGGAGGACACCTGAAGGCGAGCCGTAATGGCCTCATCTCCGGCAGGCTCCTCCGATTTTTTTTTTTCGTTTTTTTCCCTTTTTTTTTTACGTCGTGCTGACCCTCGTTCTTTAAATGACCCTATCCCGAGGAGGACACCTGAAGGCGAGCCGTAATGGCCTCATCTCCGGCAGGCTCCTCCGATTTTTTTTTCGTTTTTTTCCCTTTTTTTTTTACGTCGTGCTGACCCTCGTTCTTTAAATGACCCTATCCCGAGGAGGACACCTGAAGGCGAGCCGTAATGGCCTCATCTCCGGCAGGCTCCTCCGATTTTTTTTTTCGTTTTTTTCCCTTTTTTTTTACGTCGTGCTGACCCTCGTTCTTTAAATGACCCTATCCCGAGGAGGACACCTGAAGGCGAGCCGTAATGGCCTCATCTCCGGCAGGCTCCTCCGATTTTTTTTTCGTTTTTTTTCCTTTTTTTTTTACGTCGTGCTGACCCTCGTTCTTTAAATGACCCTATCCCGAGGAGGACACCTGAAGGCGAGCCGTAATGGCCTCATCTCCGGCAGGCTCCTCCGATTTTTTTTTTCGTTTTTTTCCCTTTTTTTTTTACGTCGTGCTGACCCTCGTTCTTTAAATGACCCTATCCCGAGGAGGACACCTGAAGGCGAGCCGTAATGGCCTCATCTCCGGCAGGCTCCTCCGATTTTTTTTTCGTTTTTTTCCTTTTTTTTTTTACGTCGTGCTGACCCTCGTTCTTTAAATGACCCTATCCCGAGGAGGACACCTGAAGGCGAGCCGTAATGGCCTCATCTCCGGCAGGCTCCTCCGATTTTTTTTTTCGTTTTTTTCCCTTTTTTTTTTTACGTCGTGCTGACCCTCGTTCTTTAAATGACCCTATCCCGAGGAGGACACCTGAAGGCGAGCCGTAATGGCCTCATCTCCGGCAGGCTCCTCCGATTTTTTTTTCGTTTTTTTCCCGTTTTTTTTTACGTCGTGCTGACCCTCGTTCTTTAAATGACCCTATCCCGAGGAGGACACCTGAAGGCGAGCCGTAATGGCCTCATCTCCGGCAGGCTCCTCCGATTTTTTTTTTCGTTTTTTTCCTTTTTTTTTACGTCGTGCTGACCCTCGTTCTTTAAATGACCCTATCCCGAGGAGGACACCTGAAGGCGAGCCGTAATGGCCTCATCTCCGGCAGGCTCCTCCGATTTTTTTTTCGTTTTTTTTTTTTTTTTTTTACGTCGTGCTGACCCTCGTTCTTTAAATGACCCTATCCCGAGGAGGACACCTGAAGGCGAGCCGTAATGGCCTCATCTCCGGCAGGCTCCTCCGATTTTTTTTTTCGTTTTTTTCCCTTTTTTTTTTACGTCGTGCTGACCCTCGTTCTTTAAATGACCCTATCCCGAGGAGGACACCTGAAGGCGAGCCGTAATGGCCTCATCTCCGGCAGGCTCCTCCGATTTTTTTTTTTCGTTTTTTTTTTTTTTTTTACGTCGTGCTGACCCTCGTTCTTTAAATGACCCTATCCCGAGGAGGACACCTGAAGGCGAGCCGTAATGGCCTCATCTCCGGCAGGCTCCTCCGATTTTTTTTTTCGTTTTTTTCCCGTTTTTTTTTTACGTCGTGCTGACCCTCGTTCTTTAAATGACCCTATCCCGAGGAGGACACCTGAAGGCGAGCCGTAATGGCCTCATCTCCGGCAGGCTCCTCCGATTTTTTTTTTCGTTTTTTTCCCTTTTTTTTTTACGTCGTGCTGACCCTCGTTCTTTAAATGACCCTATCCCGAGGAGGACACCTGAAGGCGAGCCGTAATGGCCTCATCTCCGGCAGGCTCCTCCGATTTTTTTTTTTCGTTTTTTTTCCCGTTTTTTTTTTACGTCGTGCTGACCCTCGTTCTTTAAATGACCCTATCCCGAGGAGGACACCTGAAGGCGAGCCGTAATGGCCTCATCTCCGGCAGGCTCCTCCGATTTTTTTTTTTTCGTTTTTTTTTTTTTTTTTACGTCGTGCTGACCCTCGTTCTTTAAATGACCCTATCCCGAGGAGGACACCTGAAGGCGAGCCGTAATGGCCTCATCTCCGGCAGGCTCCTCCGATTTTTTTTTTTTTTTTTCCTTTTTTTTTTACGTCGTGCTGACCCTCGTTCTTTAAATGACCCTATCCCGAGGAGGACACCTGAAGGCGAGCCGTAATGGCCTCATCTCCGGCAGGCTCCTCCGATTTTTTTTTTCGTTTTTTTTCCTTTTTTTTTTACGTCGTGCTGACCCTCGTTCTTTAAATGACCCTATCCCGAGGAGGACACCTGAAGGCGAGCCGTAATGGCCTCATCTCCGGCAGGCTCCTCCGATTTTTTTTTTCGTTTTTTTCCCTTTTTTTTTACGTCGTGCTGACCCTCGTTCTTTAAATGACCCTATCCCGAGGAGGACACCTGAAGGCGAGCCGTAATGGCCTCATCTCCGGCAGGCTCCTCCGATTTTTTTTTTTTTTTTTTCCCTTTTTTTTTTACGTCGTGCTGACCCTCGTTCTTTAAATGACCCTATCCCGAGGAGGACACCTGAAGGCGAGCCGTAATGGCCTCATCTCCGGCAGGCTCCTCCGATTTTTTTTTTCGTTTTTTTCCCTTTTTTTTTACGTCGTGCTGACCCTCGTTCTTTAAATGACCCTATCCCGAGGAGGACACCTGAAGGCGAGCCGTAATGGCCTCATCTCCGGCAGGCTCCTCCGATTTTTTTTTTCGTTTTTTTTCCCGTTTTTTTTTACGTCGTGCTGACCCTCGTTCTTTAAATGACCCTATCCCGAGGAGGACACCTGAAGGCGAGCCGTAATGGCCTCATCTCCGGCAGGCTCCTCCGATTTTTTTTTCGTTTTTTTCCCTTTTTTTTTACGTCGTGCTGACCCTCGTTCTTTAAATGACCCTATCCCGAGGAGGACACCTGAAGGCGAGCCGTAATGGCCTCATCTCCGGCAGGCTCCTCCGATTTTTTTTTTTTTTTTTTTTTTTTTTTTACGTCGTGCTGACCCTCGTTCTTTAAATGACCCTATCCCGAGGAGGACACCTGAAGGCGAGCCGTAATGGCCTCATCTCCGGCAGGCTCCTCCGATTTTTTTTTTCGTTTTTTTTCCTTTTTTTTTTTACGTCGTGCTGACCCTCGTTCTTTAAATGACCCTATCCCGAGGAGGACACCTGAAGGCGAGCCGTAATGGCCTCATCTCCGGCAGGCTCCTCCGATTTTTTTTTTCGTTTTTTTCCCTTTTTTTTTTACGTCGTGCTGACCCTCGTTCTTTAAATGACCCTATCCCGAGGAGGACACCTGAAGGCGAGCCGTAATGGCCTCATCTCCGGCAGGCTCCTCCGATTTTTTTTTTCGTTTTTTTCCTTTTTTTTTTTACGTCGTGCTGACCCTCGTTCTTTAAATGACCCTATCCCGAGGAGGACACCTGAAGGCGAGCCGTAATGGCCTCATCTCCGGCAGGCTCCTCCGATTTTTTTTTTTTTTTTTTTTTTTTTTTTTACGTCGTGCTGACCCTCGTTCTTTAAATGACCCTATCCCGAGGAGGACACCTGAAGGCGAGCCGTAATGGCCTCATCTCCGGCAGGCTCCTCCGATTTTTTTTTTCGTTTTTTTTCCTTTTTTTTTTTACGTCGTGCTGACCCTCGTTCTTTAAATGACCCTATCCCGAGGAGGACACCTGAAGGCGAGCCGTAATGGCCTCATCTCCGGCAGGCTCCTCCGATTTTTTTTTTCGTTTTTTTCCCTTTTTTTTTTACGTCGTGCTGACCCTCGTTCTTTAAATGACCCTATCCCGAGGAGGACACCTGAAGGCGAGCCGTAATGGCCTCATCTCCGGCAGGCTCCTCCGATTTTTTTTTTCGTTTTTTTTCCTTTTTTTTTACGTCGTGCTGACCCTCGTTCTTTAAATGACCCTATCCCGAGGAGGACACCTGAAGGCGAGCCGTAATGGCCTCATCTCCGGCAGGCTCCTCCGATTTTTTTTTTCGTTTTTTTCCCTTTTTTTTTACGTCGTGCTGACCCTCGTTCTTTAAATGACCCTATCCCGAGGAGGACACCTGAAGGCGAGCCGTAATGGCCTCATCTCCGGCAGGCTCCTCCGATTTTTTTTTTCGTTTTTTTTCCCTTTTTTTTTTACGTCGTGCTGACCCTCGTTCTTTAAATGACCCTATCCCGAGGAGGACACCTGAAGGCGAGCCGTAATGGCCTCATCTCCGGCAGGCTCCTCCGATTTTTTTTTTTTTTTTTTTCCTTTTTTTTTACGTCGTGCTGACCCTCGTTCTTTAAATGACCCTATCCCGAGGAGGACACCTGAAGGCGAGCCGTAATGGCCTCATCTCCGGCAGGCTCCTCCGATTTTTTTTTTTCGTTTTTTTTTTTTTTTTTTTACGTCGTGCTGACCCTCGTTCTTTAAATGACCCTATCCCGAGGAGGACACCTGAAGGCGAGCCGTAATGGCCTCATCTCCGGCAGGCTCCTCCGATTTTTTTTTTCGTTTTTTTTCCTTTTTTTTTTACGTCGTGCTGACCCTCGTTCTTTAAATGACCCTATCCCGAGGAGGACACCTGAAGGCGAGCCGTAATGGCCTCATCTCCGGCAGGCTCCTCCGATTTTTTTTTTCTTTTTTTCCCTTTTTTTTTTTACGTCGTGCTGACCCTCGTTCTTTAAATGACCCTATCCCGAGGAGGACACCTGAAGGCGAGCCGTAATGGCCTCATCTCCGGCAGGCTCCTCCGATTTTTTTTTTTCGTTTTTTTCCTTTTTTTTTTACGTCGTGCTGACCCTCGTTCTTTAAATGACCCTATCCCGAGGAGGACACCTGAAGGCGAGCCGTAATGGCCTCATCTCCGGCAGGCTCCTCCGATTTTTTTTTTCGTTTTTTTCCCTTTTTTTTTTACGTCGTGCTGACCCTCGTTCTTTAAATGACCCTATCCCGAGGAGGACACCTGAAGGCGAGCCGTAATGGCCTCATCTCCGGCAGGCTCCTCCGATTTTTTTTTCGTTTTTTTTCCCTTTTTTTTTACGTCGTGCTGACCCTCGTTCTTTAAATGACCCTATCCCGAGGAGGACACCTGAAGGCGAGCCGTAATGGCCTCATCTCCGGCAGGCTCCTCCGATTTTTTTTTTCGTTTTTTTCCCTTTTTTTTTTTACGTCGTGCTGACCCTCGTTCTTTAAATGACCCTATCCCGAGGAGGACACCTGAAGGCGAGCCGTAATGGCCTCATCTCCGGCAGGCTCCTCCGATTTTTTTTTTCGTTTTTTTCCCTTTTTTTTTACGTCGTGCTGACCCTCGTTCTTTAAATGACCCTATCCCGAGGAGGACACCTGAAGGCGAGCCGTAATGGCCTCATCTCCGGCAGGCTCCTCCGATTTTTTTTTTCGTTTTTTTTTTTTTTTTTTTACGTCGTGCTGACCCTCGTTCTTTAAATGACCCTATCCCGAGGAGGACACCTGAAGGCGAGCCGTAATGGCCTCATCTCCGGCAGGCTCCTCCGATTTTTTTTTTTCGTTTTTTTTCCTTTTTTTTTTTACGTCGTGCTGACCCTCGTTCTTTAAATGACCCTATCCCGAGGAGGACACCTGAAGGCGAGCCGTAATGGCCTCATCTCCGGCAGGCTCCTCCGATTTTTTTTTTCGTTTTTTTCCCTTTTTTTTTTACGTCGTGCTGACCCTCGTTCTTTAAATGACCCTATCCCGAGGAGGACACCTGAAGGCGAGCCGTAATGGCCTCATCTCCGGCAGGCTCCTCCGATTTTTTTTTCGTTTTTTTCCTTTTTTTTTTACGTCGTGCTGACCCTCGTTCTTTAAATGACCCTATCCCGAGGAGGACACCTGAAGGCGAGCCGTAATGGCCTCATCTCCGGCAGGCTCCTCCGATTTTTTTTTTCGTTTTTTTTTTTTTTTTTTTTTACGTCGTGCTGACCCTCGTTCTTTAAATGACCCTATCCCGAGGAGGACACCTGAAGGCGAGCCGTAATGGCCTCATCTCCGGCAGGCTCCTCCGATTTTTTTTTTCGTTTTTTTCCCTTTTTTTTTTACGTCGTGCTGACCCTCGTTCTTTAAATGACCCTATCCGAGGAGGACACCTGAAGGCGAGCCGTAATGGCCTCATCTCCGGCAGGCTCCTCCGATTTTTTTTTTCGTTTTTTTCCCGTTTTTTTTACGTCGTGCTGACCCTCGTTCTTTAAATGACCCTATCCCGAGGAGGACACCTGAAGGCGAGCCGTAATGGCCTCATCTCCGGCAGGCTCCTCCGATTTTTTTTTTCGTTTTTTTTTTTTTTTTTACGTCGTGCTGACCCTCGTTCTTTAAATGACCCTATCCCGAGGAGGACACCTGAAGGCGAGCCGTAATGGCCTCATCTCCGGCAGGCTCCTCCGATTTTTTTTTTTCGTTTTTTTCCTTTTTTTTTACGTCGTGCTGACCCTCGTTCTTTAAATGACCCTATCCGAGGAGGACACCTGAAGGCGAGCCGTAATGGCCTCATCTCCGGCAGGCTCCTCCGATTTTTTTTTTCGTTTTTTTCCTTTTTTTTTTACGTCGTGCTGACCCTCGTTCTTTAAATGACCCTATCCGAGGAGGACACCTGAAGGCGAGCCGTAATGGCCTCATCTCCGGCAGGCTCCTCCGATTTTTTTTTTCGTTTTTTTCCCTTTTTTTTTACGTCGTGCTGACCCTCGTTCTTTAAATGACCCTATCCCGAGGAGGACACCTGAAGGCGAGCCGTAATGGCCTCATCTCCGGCAGGCTCCTCCGATTTTTTTTTTTCGTTTTTTTTCCTTTTTTTTTTACGTCGTGCTGACCCTCGTTCTTTAAATGACCCTATCCCGAGGAGGACACCTGAAGGCGAGCCGTAATGGCCTCATCTCCGGCAGGCTCCTCCGATTTTTTTTTTCGTTTTTTTCCCTTTTTTTTTACGTCGTGCTGACCCTCGTTCTTTAAATGACCCTATCCCGAGGAGGACACCTGAAGGCGAGCCGTAATGGCCTCATCTCCGGCAGGCTCCTCCGATTTTTTTTTTCGTTTTTTTCCCTTTTTTTTTTACGTCGTGCTGACCTCGTTCTTTAAATGACCCTATCCCGAGGAGGACACCTGAAGGCGAGCCGTAATGGCCTCATCTCCGGCAGGCTCCTCCGATTTTTTTTTTCGTTTTTTTCCCTTTTTTTTTTACGTCGTGCTGACCCTCGTTCTTTAAATGACCCTATCCCGAGGAGGACACCTGAAGGCGAGCCGTAATGGCCTCATCTCCGGCAGGCTCCTCCGATTTTTTTTTTCGTTTTTTTCCCTTTTTTTTTACGTCGTGCTGACCCTCGTTCTTTAAATGACCCTATCCCGAGGAGGACACCTGAAGGCGAGCCGTAATGGCCTCATCTCCGGCAGGCTCCTCCGATTTTTTTTTTCGTTTTTTTTCCTTTTTTTTTTTACGTCGTGCTGACCCTCGTTCTTTAAATGACCCTATCCCGAGGAGGACACCTGAAGGCGAGCCGTAATGGCCTCATCTCCGGCAGGCTCCTCCGATTTTTTTTTCGTTTTTTTCCCTTTTTTTTTACGTCGTGCTGACCCTCGTTCTTTAAATGACCCTATCCCGAGGAGGACACCTGAAGGCGAGCCGTAATGGCCTCATCTCCGGCAGGCTCCTCCGATTTTTTTTTCGTTTTTTTTCCCTTTTTTTTTTACGTCGTGCTGACCCTCGTTCTTTAAATGACCCTATCCCGAGGAGGACACCTGAAGGCGAGCCGTAATGGCCTCATCTCCGGCAGGCTCCTCCGATTTTTTTTTTTCGTTTTTTTCCCTTTTTTTTTTACGTCGTGCTGACCCTCGTTCTTTAAATGACCCTATCCCGAGGAGGACACCTGAAGGCGAGCCGTAATGGCCTCATCTCCGGCAGGCTCCTCCGATTTTTTTTTTCGTTTTTTTCCCTTTTTTTTTTACGTCGTGCTGACCCTCGTTCTTTAAATGACCCTATCCGAGGAGGACACCTGAAGGCGAGCCGTAATGGCCTCATCTCCGGCAGGCTCCTCCGATTTTTTTTTTCGTTTTTTTTTTTTTTTTTTACGTCGTGCTGACCCTCGTTCTTTAAATGACCCTATCCCGAGGAGGACACCTGAAGGCGAGCCGTAATGGCCTCATCTCCGGCAGGCTCCTCCGATTTTGTTTTTTTCGTTTTTTTTTTTTTTTTTTACGTCGTGCTGACCCTCGTTCTTTAAATGACCCTATCCCGAGGAGGACACCTGAAGGCGAGCCGTAATGGCCTCATCTCCGGCAGGCTCCTCCGATTTTTTTTTTCTTTTTTTCCCTTTTTTTTTACGTCGTGCTGACCCTCGTTCTTTAAATGACCCTATCCCGAGGAGGACACCTGAAGGCGAGCCGTAATGGCCTCATCTCCGGCAGGCTCCTCCGATTTTTTTTTTTTTTTTTTTTTTTTTTTTACGTCGTGCTGACCCTCGTTCTTTAAATGACCCTATCCCGAGGAGGACACCTGAAGGCGAGCCGTAATGGCCTCATCTCCGGCAGGCTCCTCCGATTTTTTTTTCGTTTTTTTCCCTTTTTTTTTACGTCGTGCTGACCCTCGTTCTTTAAATGACCCTATCCCGAGGAGGACACCTGAAGGCGAGCCGTAATGGCCTCATCTCCGGCAGGCTCCTCCGATTTTTTTTTTTTCGTTTTTTTTCCTTTTTTTTTACGTCGTGCTGACCCTCGTTCTTTAAATGACCCTATCCCGAGGAGGACACCTGAAGGCGAGCCGTAATGGCCTCATCTCCGGCAGGCTCCTCCGATTTTTTTTTTCGTTTTTTTCCCTTTTTTTTTACGTCGTGCTGACCCTCGTTCTTTAAATGACCCTATCCGAGGAGGACACCTGAAGGCGAGCCGTAATGGCCTCATCTCCGGCAGGCTCCTCCGATTTTTTTTTTCGTTTTTTTTTTTTTTTTTTACGTCGTGCTGACCCTCGTTCTTTAAATGACCCTATCCCGAGGAGGACACCTGAAGGCGAGCCGTAATGGCCTCATCTCCGGCAGGCTCCTCCGATTTTTTTTTTCGTTTTTTTTTTTTTTTTACGTCGTGCTGACCCTCGTTCTTTAAATGACCCTATCCCGAGGAGGACACCTGAAGGCGAGCCGTAATGGCCTCATCTCCGGCAGGCTCCTCCGATTTTTTTTTTTTTTTTTTTTTTTTTTACGTCGTGCTGACCCTCGTTCTTTAAATGACCCTATCCGAGGAGGACACCTGAAGGCGAGCCGTAATGGCCTCATCTCCGGCAGGCTCCTCCGATTTTTTTTCGTCGACCCTCGTTCTTTAAATGACCTATCCGAGGAGGACACCTGAAGGCGAGCCGTAATGGCCTCATCTCCGGCAGGCTCCTCGTTTTTACCCTATCCGAGGAGGACACCTGAAGGCGAGCCGTAATGGCCTCATCTCCGGCAGGCTCCTCATTTTTTTTCGTTTTTTCCTTTTTTTTTACGTCGTGCTGACCCTCGTTCTTTAAATGACCCTATCCCGAGGAGGACACCTGAAGGCGAGCCGTAATGGCCTCATCTCCGGCAGGCTCCTCCGATTTTTTTTTTTCGTTTTTTTCCCTTTTTTTTTTACGTCGTGCTGACCCTCGTTCTTTAAATGACCCTATCCCGAGGAGGACACCTGAAGGCGAGCCGTAATGGCCTCATCTCCGGCAGGCTCCTCCGATTTTTTTTTTCGTTTTTTTCCCTTTTTTTTTACGTCGTGCTGACCCTCGTTCTTTAAATGACCCTATCCCGAGGAGGACACCTGAAGGCGAGCCGTAATGGCCTCATCTCCGGCAGGCTCCTCCGATTTTTTTTTTCGTTTTTTTCCCTTTTTTTTTACGTCGTGCTGACCCTCGTTCTTTAAATGACCCTATCCCGAGGAGGACACCTGAAGGCGAGCCGTAATGGCCTCATCTCCGGCAGGCTCCTCCGATTTTTTTTTCGTTTTTTTCCCTTTTTTTTTTACGTCGTGCTGACCCTCGTTCTTTAAATGACCCTATCCCGAGGAGGACACCTGAAGGCGAGCCGTAATGGCCTCATCTCCGGCAGGCTCCTCCGATTTTTTTTTTCGTTTTTTTTCCTTTTTTTTTTACGTCGTGCTGACCCTCGTTCTTTAAATGACCCTATCCCGAGGAGGACACCTGAAGGCGAGCCGTAATGGCCTCATCTCCGGCAGGCTCCTCCGATTTTTTTTTTCGTTTTTTTCCTTTTTTTTTACGTCGTGCTGACCCTCGTTCTTTAAATGACCCTATCCCGAGGAGGACACCTGAAGGCGAGCCGTAATGGCCTCATCTCCGGCAGGCTCCTCCGATTTTTTTTTTCGTTTTTTTCCCTTTTTTTTTACGTCGTGCTGACCCTCGTTCTTTAAATGACCCTATCCCGAGGAGGACACCTGAAGGCGAGCCGTAATGGCCTCATCTCCGGCAGGCTCCTCCGATTTTTTTTTTCGTTTTTTTCCCTTTTTTTTTTTACGTCGTGCTGACCCTCGTTCTTTAAATGACCCTATCCCGAGGAGGACACCTGAAGGCGAGCCGTAATGGCCTCATCTCCGGCAGGCTCCTCCGATTTTTTTTTTCGTTTTTTTCCCTTTTTTTTTACGTCGTGCTGACCCTCGTTCTTTAAATGACCCTATCCCGAGGAGGACACCTGAAGGCGAGCCGTAATGGCCTCATCTCCGGCAGGCTCCTCCGATTTTTTTTTCGTTTTTTTTCCTTTTTTTTTACGTCGTGCTGACCCTCGTTCTTTAAATGACCCTATCCCGAGGAGGACACCTGAAGGCGAGCCGTAATGGCCTCATCTCCGGCAGGCTCCTCCGATTTTTTTTTTCGTTTTTTTTCCCTTTTTTTTTACGTCGTGCTGACCCTCGTTCTTTAAATGACCCTATCCCGAGGAGGACACCTGAAGGCGAGCCGTAATGGCCTCATCTCCGGCAGGCTCCTCCGATTTTTTTTTCGTTTTTTTCCCTTTTTTTTTACGTCGTGCTGACCCTCGTTCTTTAAATGACCCTATCCCGAGGAGGACACCTGAAGGCGAGCCGTAATGGCCTCATCTCCGGCAGGCTCCTCCGATTTTTTTTTTCGTTTTTTTCCCTTTTTTTTTTACGTCGTGCTGACCCTCGTTCTTTAAATGACCCTATCCCGAGGAGGACACCTGAAGGCGAGCCGTAATGGCCTCATCTCCGGCAGGCTCCTCCGATTTTTTTTTTCGTTTTTTTTCCTTTTTTTTTTACGTCGTGCTGACCCTCGTTCTTTAAATGACCCTATCCCGAGGAGGACACCTGAAGGCGAGCCGTAATGGCCTCATCTCCGGCAGGCTCCTCCGATTTTTTTTTTTCGTTTTTTTCCCTTTTTTTTTTACGTCGTGCTGACCCTCGTTCTTTAAATGACCCTATCCCGAGGAGGACACCTGAAGGCGAGCCGTAATGGCCTCATCTCCGGCAGGCTCCTCCGATTTTTTTTTTCGTTTTTTTCCCTTTTTTTTTTACGTCGTGCTGACCCTCGTTCTTTAAATGACCCTATCCCGAGGAGGACACCTGAAGGCGAGCCGTAATGGCCTCATCTCCGGCAGGCTCCTCCGATTTTTTTTCGTTTTTTCCCTTTTTTTTTTTACGTCGTGCTGACCCTCGTTCTTTAAATGACCCTATCCCGAGGAGGACACCTGAAGGCGAGCCGTAATGGCCTCATCTCCGGCAGGCTCCTCCGATTTTTTTTTTCGTTTTTTTCCCTTTTTTTTTACGTCGTGCTGACCCTCGTTCTTTAAATGACCCTATCCCGAGGAGGACACCTGAAGGCGAGCCGTAATGGCCTCATCTCCGGCAGGCTCCTCCGATTTTTTTTTTCGTTTTTTTTCCTTTTTTTTTTACGTCGTGCTGACCCTCGTTCTTTAAATGACCCTATCCCGAGGAGGACACCTGAAGGCGAGCCGTAATGGCCTCATCTCCGGCAGGCTCCTCCGATTTTTTTTTTCGTTTTTTTCCTTTTTTTTTTACGTCGTGCTGACCCTCGTTCTTTAAATGACCCTATCCCGAGGAGGACACCTGAAGGCGAGCCGTAATGGCCTCATCTCCGGCAGGCTCCTCCGATTTTTTTTTTTTTTCGTTTTTTTCCTTTTTTTTTTACGTCGTGCTGACCCTCGTTCTTTAAATGACCCTATCCCGAGGAGGACACCTGAAGGCGAGCCGTAATGGCCTCATCTCCGGCAGGCTCCTCCGATTTTTTTTTTCGTTTTTTTCCCTTTTTTTTTTACGTCGTGCTGACCCTCGTTCTTTAAATGACCCTATCCCGAGGAGGACACCTGAAGGCGAGCCGTAATGGCCTCATCTCCGGCAGGCTCCTCCGATTTTTTTTTTCGTTTTTTTCCCTTTTTTTTTTACGTCGTGCTGACCCTCGTTCTTTAAATGACCCTATCCCGAGGAGGACACCTGAAGGCGAGCCGTAATGGCCTCATCTCCGGCAGGCTCCTCCGATTTTTTTTTTCGTTTTTTTTTCCTTTTTTTTTTACGTCGTGCTGACCCTCGTTCTTTAAATGACCCTATCCCGAGGAGGACACCTGAAGGCGAGCCGTAATGGCCTCATCTCCGGCAGGCTCCTCCGATTTTTTTTTTCGTTTTTTTTCCCTTTTTTTTTTACGTCGTGCTGACCCTCGTTCTTTAAATGACCCTATCCCGAGGAGGACACCTGAAGGCGAGCCGTAATGGCCTCATCTCCGGCAGGCTCCTCCGATTTTTTTTTTTTTTTTTTCCTTTTTTTTTACGTCGTGCTGACCCTCGTTCTTTAAATGACCCTATCCCGAGGAGGACACCTGAAGGCGAGCCGTAATGGCCTCATCTCCGGCAGGCTCCTCCGATTTTTTTTTTCGTTTTTTTCCTTTTTTTTTACGTCGTGCTGACCCTCGTTCTTTAAATGACCCTATCCCGAGGAGGACACCTGAAGGCGAGCCGTAATGGCCTCATCTCCGGCAGGCTCCTCCGATTTTTTTTTTCGTTTTTTTCCTTTTTTTTTACGTCGTGCTGACCCTCGTTCTTTAAATGACCCTATCCCGAGGAGGACACCTGAAGGCGAGCCGTAATGGCCTCATCTCCGGCAGGCTCCTCCGATTTTTTTTTTCGTTTTTTTTCCTTTTTTTTTTACGTCGTGCTGACCCTCGTTCTTTAAATGACCCTATCCCGAGGAGGACACCTGAAGGCGAGCCGTAATGGCCTCATCTCCGGCAGGCTCCTCCGATTTTTTTTTTCGTTTTTTTCCCTTTTTTTTTTACGTCGTGCTGACCCTCGTTCTTTAAATGACCCTATCCCGAGGAGGACACCTGAAGGCGAGCCGTAATGGCCTCATCTCCGGCAGGCTCCTCCGATTTTTTTTTTTCGTTTTTTTCCTTTTTTTTTTTACGTCGTGCTGACCCTCGTTCTTTAAATGACCCTATCCCGAGGAGGACACCTGAAGGCGAGCCGTAATGGCCTCATCTCCGGCAGGCTCCTCCGATTTTTTTTTTTCGTTTTTTTCCTTTTTTTTTTACGTCGTGCTGACCCTCGTTCTTTAAATGACCCTATCCCGAGGAGGACACCTGAAGGCGAGCCGTAATGGCCTCATCTCCGGCAGGCTCCTCCGATTTTTTTTTTCGTTTTTTTCCCTTTTTTTTTACGTCGTGCTGACCCTCGTTCTTTAAATGACCCTATCCCGAGGAGGACACCTGAAGGCGAGCCGTAATGGCCTCATCTCCGGCAGGCTCCTCCGATTTTTTTTTTCGTTTTTTTCCTTTTTTTTTTACGTCGTGCTGACCCTCGTTCTTTAAATGACCCTATCCCGAGGAGGACACCTGAAGGCGAGCCGTAATGGCCTCATCTCCGGCAGGCTCCTCCGATTTTTTTTTTTCGTTTTTTTCCCTTTTTTTTTTACGTCGTGCTGACCCTCGTTCTTTAAATGACCCTATCCCGAGGAGGACACCTGAAGGCGAGCCGTAATGGCCTCATCTCCGGCAGGCTCCTCCGATTTTTTTTTTCGTTTTTTTCCCTTTTTTTTTTACGTCGTGCTGACCCTCGTTCTTTAAATGACCCTATCCCGAGGAGGACACCTGAAGGCGAGCCGTAATGGCCTCATCTCCGGCAGGCTCCTCCGATTTTTTTTTTCGTTTTTTTCCCTTTTTTTTTACGTCGTGCTGACCCTCGTTCTTTAAATGACCCTATCCCGAGGAGGACACCTGAAGGCGAGCCGTAATGGCCTCATCTCCGGCAGGCTCCTCCGATTTTTTTTTTCGTTTTTTTCCTTTTTTTTTTACGTCGTGCTGACCCTCGTTCTTTAAATGACCCTATCCCGAGGAGGACACCTGAAGGCGAGCCGTAATGGCCTCATCTCCGGCAGGCTCCTCCGATTTTTTTTTTCGTTTTTTTCCCTTTTTTTTTTACGTCGTGCTGACCCTCGTTCTTTAAATGACCCTATCCCGAGGAGGACACCTGAAGGCGAGCCGTAATGGCCTCATCTCCGGCAGGCTCCTCCGATTTTTTTTTCGTTTTTTTCCCTTTTTTTTTTACGTCGTGCTGACCCTCGTTCTTTAAATGACCCTATCCGAGGAGGACACCTGAAGGCGAGCCGTAATGGCCTCATCTCCGGCAGGCTCCTCCGATTTTTTTTTTCGTTTTTTTTCCTTTTTTTTTTACGTCGTGCTGACCCTCGTTCTTTAAATGACCCTATCCCGAGGAGGACACCTGAAGGCGAGCCGTAATGGCCTCATCTCCGGCAGGCTCCTCCGATTTTTTTTTTCGTTTTTTTTCCTTTTTTTTTTACGTCGTGCTGACCCTCGTTCTTTAAATGACCCTATCCCGAGGAGGACACCTGAAGGCGAGCCGTAATGGCCTCATCTCCGGCAGGCTCCTCCGATTTTTTTTTTCGTTTTTTTCCCTTTTTTTTTACGTCGTGCTGACCCTCGTTCTTTAAATGACCCTATCCCGAGGAGGACACCTGAAGGCGAGCCGTAATGGCCTCATCTCCGGCAGGCTCCTCCGATTTTTTTTTTTCGTTTTTTTCCCTTTTTTTTTTACGTCGTGCTGACCCTCGTTCTTTAAATGACCCTATCCCGAGGAGGACACCTGAAGGCGAGCCGTAATGGCCTCATCTCCGGCAGGCTCCTCCGATTTTTTTTTTCGTTTTTTTCCCTTTTTTTTTACGTCGTGCTGACCCTCGTTCTTTAAATGACCCTATCCCGAGGAGGACACCTGAAGGCGAGCCGTAATGGCCTCATCTCCGGCAGGCTCCTCCGATTTTTTTTTTTCGTTTTTTTTTTTTTTTTTACGTCGTGCTGACCCTCGTTCTTTAAATGACCCTATCCCGAGGAGGACACCTGAAGGCGAGCCGTAATGGCCTCATCTCCGGCAGGCTCCTCCGATTTTTTTTTTCGTTTTTTTCCCGTTTTTTTTTTACGTCGTGCTGACCCTCGTTCTTTAAATGACCCTATCCCGAGGAGGACACCTGAAGGCGAGCCGTAATGGCCTCATCTCCGGCAGGCTCCTCCGATTTTTTTTTTCGTTTTTTTCCCTTTTTTTTTACGTCGTGCTGACCCTCGTTCTTTAAATGACCCTATCCCGAGGAGGACACCTGAAGGCGAGCCGTAATGGCCTCATCTCCGGCAGGCTCCTCCGATTTTTTTTTTCGTTTTTTTCCCTTTTTTTTTACGTCGTGCTGACCCTCGTTCTTTAAATGACCCTATCCGAGGAGGACACCTGAAGGCGAGCCGTAATGGCCTCATCTCCGGCAGGCTCCTCCGATTTTTTTTTTCGTTTTTTTCCCTTTTTTTTTACGTCGTGCTGACCCTCGTTCTTTAAATGACCCTATCCCGAGGAGGACACCTGAAGGCGAGCCGTAATGGCCTCATCTCCGGCAGGCTCCTCCGATTTTTTTTTTCGTTTTTTTCCCTTTTTTTTTACGTCGTGCTGACCCTCGTTCTTTAAATGACCCTATCCCGAGGAGGACACCTGAAGGCGAGCCGTAATGGCCTCATCTCCGGCAGGCTCCTCCGATTTTTTTTTTCGTTTTTTTCCCTTTTTTTTTACGTCGTGCTGACCCTCGTTCTTTAAATGACCCTATCCCGAGGAGGACACCTGAAGGCGAGCCGTAATGGCCTCATCTCCGGCAGGCTCCTCCGATTTTTTTTTTCGTTTTTTTCCCTTTTTTTTTACGTCGTGCTGACCCTCGTTCTTTAAATGACCCTATCCCGAGGAGGACACCTGAAGGCGAGCCGTAATGGCCTCATCTCCGGCAGGCTCCTCCGATTTTTTTTTTCGTTTTTTTTCCCTTTTTTTTTACGTCGTGCTGACCCTCGTTCTTTAAATGACCCTATCCCGAGGAGGACACCTGAAGGCGAGCCGTAATGGCCTCATCTCCGGCAGGCTCCTCCGATTTTTTTTTTCGTTTTTTTCCCTTTTTTTTTTACGTCGTGCTGACCCTCGTTCTTTAAATGACCCTATCCCGAGGAGGACACCTGAAGGCGAGCCGTAATGGCCTCATCTCCGGCAGGCTCCTCCGATTTTTTTTTTCGTTTTTTTCCCTTTTTTTTTTACGTCGTGCTGACCCTCGTTCTTTAAATGACCCTATCCCGAGGAGGACACCTGAAGGCGAGCCGTAATGGCCTCATCTCCGGCAGGCTCCTCCGATTTTTTTTTTCGTTTTTTTTCCCTTTTTTTTTTACGTCGTGCTGACCCTCGTTCTTTAAATGACCCTATCCCGAGGAGGACACCTGAAGGCGAGCCGTAATGGCCTCATCTCCGGCAGGCTCCTCCGATTTTTTTTTTCGTTTTTTTTTTTTTTTTTTACGTCGTGCTGACCCTCGTTCTTTAAATGACCCTATCCCGAGGAGGACACCTGAAGGCGAGCCGTAATGGCCTCATCTCCGGCAGGCTCCTCCGATTTTTTTTTTTCGTTTTTTTTTTTTTTTTTTACGTCGTGCTGACCCTCGTTCTTTAAATGACCCTATCCCGAGGAGGACACCTGAAGGCGAGCCGTAATGGCCTCATCTCCGGCAGGCTCCTCCGATTTTTTTTTTTCGTTTTTTTTCCTTTTTTTTTTACGTCGTGCTGACCCTCGTTCTTTAAATGACCCTATCCCGAGGAGGACACCTGAAGGCGAGCCGTAATGGCCTCATCTCCGGCAGGCTCCTCCGATTTTTTTTTTCGTTTTTTTCCCTTTTTTTTTTACGTCGTGCTGACCCTCGTTCTTTAAATGACCCTATCCCGAGGAGGACACCTGAAGGCGAGCCGTAATGGCCTCATCTCCGGCAGGCTCCTCCGATTTTTTTTTTCGTTTTTTTCCCTTTTTTTTTTACGTCGTGCTGACCCTCGTTCTTTAAATGACCCTATCCCGAGGAGGACACCTGAAGGCGAGCCGTAATGGCCTCATCTCCGGCAGGCTCCTCCGATTTTTTTTTTCGTTTTTTTCCCTTTTTTTTTTACGTCGTGCTGACCCTCGTTCTTTAAATGACCCTATCCCGAGGAGGACACCTGAAGGCGAGCCGTAATGGCCTCATCTCCGGCAGGCTCCTCCGATTTTTTTTTTCGTTTTTTTTCCTTTTTTTTTTACGTCGTGCTGACCCTCGTTCTTTAAATGACCCTATCCCGAGGAGGACACCTGAAGGCGAGCCGTAATGGCCTCATCTCCGGCAGGCTCCTCCGATTTTTTTTTTCGTTTTTTTCCCTTTTTTTTTTACGTCGTGCTGACCCTCGTTCTTTAAATGACCCTATCCCGAGGAGGACACCTGAAGGCGAGCCGTAATGGCCTCATCTCCGGCAGGCTCCTCCGATTTTTTTTTTCGTTTTTTTCCTTTTTTTTTTTACGTCGTGCTGACCCTCGTTCTTTAAATGACCCTATCCCGAGGAGGACACCTGAAGGCGAGCCGTAATGGCCTCATCTCCGGCAGGCTCCTCCGATTTTTTTTTTTTCGTTTTTTTTTTTTTTTTTACGTCGTGCTGACCCTCGTTCTTTAAATGACCCTATCCCGAGGAGGACACCTGAAGGCGAGCCGTAATGGCCTCATCTCCGGCAGGCTCCTCCGATTTTTTTTTTCGTTTTTTTCCCTTTTTTTTTTACGTCGTGCTGACCCTCGTTCTTTAAATGACCCTATCCCGAGGAGGACACCTGAAGGCGAGCCGTAATGGCCTCATCTCCGGCAGGCTCCTCCGATTTTTTTTTTCGTTTTTTTCCCTTTTTTTTTACGTCGTGCTGACCCTCGTTCTTTAAATGACCCTATCCCGAGGAGGACACCTGAAGGCGAGCCGTAATGGCCTCATCTCCGGCAGGCTCCTCCGATTTTTTTTTTCGTTTTTTTCCCTTTTTTTTTTTACGTCGTGCTGACCCTCGTTCTTTAAATGACCCTATCCCGAGGAGGACACCTGAAGGCGAGCCGTAATGGCCTCATCTCCGGCAGGCTCCTCCGATTTTTTTTTTCGTTTTTTTCCCTTTTTTTTTTACGTCGTGCTGACCCTCGTTCTTTAAATGACCCTATCCCGAGGAGGACACCTGAAGGCGAGCCGTAATGGCCTCATCTCCGGCAGGCTCCTCCGATTTTTTTTTTCGTTTTTTTCCCTTTTTTTTTTACGTCGTGCTGACCCTCGTTCTTTAAATGACCCTATCCCGAGGAGGACACCTGAAGGCGAGCCGTAATGGCCTCATCTCCGGCAGGCTCCTCCGATTTTTTTTTTCGTTTTTTTTCCCTTTTTTTTTACGTCGTGCTGACCCTCGTTCTTTAAATGACCCTATCCCGAGGAGGACACCTGAAGGCGAGCCGTAATGGCCTCATCTCCGGCAGGCTCCTCCGATTTTTTTTTTTCGTTTTTTTTTTTTTTTTTTACGTCGTGCTGACCCTCGTTCTTTAAATGACCCTATCCCGAGGAGGACACCTGAAGGCGAGCCGTAATGGCCTCATCTCCGGCAGGCTCCTCCGATTTTTTTTTCGTTTTTTTCCCTTTTTTTTTTACGTCGTGCTGACCCTCGTTCTTTAAATGACCCTATCCCGAGGAGGACACCTGAAGGCGAGCCGTAATGGCCTCATCTCCGGCAGGCTCCTCCGATTTTTTTTTTCGTTTTTTTCCCTTTTTTTTTTACGTCGTGCTGACCCTCGTTCTTTAAATGACCCTATCCCGAGGAGGACACCTGAAGGCGAGCCGTAATGGCCTCATCTCCGGCAGGCTCCTCCGATTTTTTTTTTCGTTTTTTTCCCGTTTTTTTTTACGTCGTGCTGACCCTCGTTCTTTAAATGACCCTATCCCGAGGAGGACACCTGAAGGCGAGCCGTAATGGCCTCATCTCCGGCAGGCTCCTCCGATTTTTTTTTTCGTTTTTTTCCCTTTTTTTTTTACGTCGTGCTGACCCTCGTTCTTTAAATGACCCTATCCCGAGGAGGACACCTGAAGGCGAGCCGTAATGGCCTCATCTCCGGCAGGCTCCTCCGATTTTTTTTTTCGTTTTTTTCCTTTTTTTTTACGTCGTGCTGACCCTCGTTCTTTAAATGACCCTATCCCGAGGAGGACACCTGAAGGCGAGCCGTAATGGCCTCATCTCCGGCAGGCTCCTCCGATTTTTTTTTTCGTTTTTTTTTTTTTTTTTTTACGTCGTGCTGACCCTCGTTCTTTAAATGACCCTATCCCGAGGAGGACACCTGAAGGCGAGCCGTAATGGCCTCATCTCCGGCAGGCTCCTCCGATTTTTTTTTTCGTTTTTTTTCCTTTTTTTTTTACGTCGTGCTGACCCTCGTTCTTTAAATGACCCTATCCCGAGGAGGACACCTGAAGGCGAGCCGTAATGGCCTCATCTCCGGCAGGCTCCTCCGATTTTTTTTTTCGTTTTTTTCCTTTTTTTTTACGTCGTGCTGACCCTCGTTCTTTAAATGACCCTATCCCGAGGAGGACACCTGAAGGCGAGCCGTAATGGCCTCATCTCCGGCAGGCTCCTCCGATTTTTTTTTTCGTTTTTTTCCCTTTTTTTTTACGTCGTGCTGACCCTCGTTCTTTAAATGACCCTATCCCGAGGAGGACACCTGAAGGCGAGCCGTAATGGCCTCATCTCCGGCAGGCTCCTCCGATTTTTTTTTTCGTTTTTTTCCCTTTTTTTTTTACGTCGTGCTGACCCTCGTTCTTTAAATGACCCTATCCCGAGGAGGACACCTGAAGGCGAGCCGTAATGGCCTCATCTCCGGCAGGCTCCTCCGATTTTTTTTTTCGTTTTTTTCCCTTTTTTTTTACGTCGTGCTGACCCTCGTTCTTTAAATGACCCTATCCCGAGGAGGACACCTGAAGGCGAGCCGTAATGGCCTCATCTCCGGCAGGCTCCTCCGATTTTTTTTCGTTTTTTTCCTTTTTTTTTACGTCGTGCTGACCCTCGTTCTTTAAATGACCCTATCCGAGGAGGACACCTGAAGGCGAGCCGTAATGGCCTCATCTCCGGCAGGCTCCTCCGATTTTTTTTTTCGTTTTTTTCCCTTTTTTTTTTACGTCGTGCTGACCCTCGTTCTTTAAATGACCCTATCCCGAGGAGGACACCTGAAGGCGAGCCGTAATGGCCTCATCTCCGGCAGGCTCCTCCGATTTTTTTTTTCGTTTTTTTCCCTTTTTTTTTTACGTCGTGCTGACCCTCGTTCTTTAAATGACCCTATCCCGAGGAGGACACCTGAAGGCGAGCCGTAATGGCCTCATCTCCGGCAGGCTCCTCCGATTTTTTTTTTCGTTTTTTTTTTTTTTTTTTTTACGTCGTGCTGACCCTCGTTCTTTAAATGACCCTATCCCGAGGAGGACACCTGAAGGCGAGCCGTAATGGCCTCATCTCCGGCAGGCTCCTCCGATTTTTTTTTTCGTTTTTTTCCCTTTTTTTTTTACGTCGTGCTGACCCTCGTTCTTTAAATGACCCTATCCCGAGGAGGACACCTGAAGGCGAGCCGTAATGGCCTCATCTCCGGCAGGCTCCTCCGATTTTTTTTTTCGTTTTTTTCCTTTTTTTTTACGTCGTGCTGACCCTCGTTCTTTAAATGACCCTATCCCGAGGAGGACACCTGAAGGCGAGCCGTAATGGCCTCATCTCCGGCAGGCTCCTCCGATTTTTTTTTTCGTTTTTTTCCCGTTTTTTTTTACGTCGTGCTGACCCTCGTTCTTTAAATGACCCTATCCCGAGGAGGACACCTGAAGGCGAGCCGTAATGGCCTCATCTCCGGCAGGCTCCTCCGATTTTTTTTTTCGTTTTTTTCCCTTTTTTTTTACGTCGTGCTGACCCTCGTTCTTTAAATGACCCTATCCGAGGAGGACACCTGAAGGCGAGCCGTAATGGCCTCATCTCCGGCAGGCTCCTCCGATTTTTTTTTTCGTTTTTTTTCCCTTTTTTTTTTACGTCGTGCTGACCCTCGTTCTTTAAATGACCCTATCCCGAGGAGGACACCTGAAGGCGAGCCGTAATGGCCTCATCTCCGGCAGGCTCCTCCGATTTTTTTTTTCGTTTTTTTCCCTTTTTTTTTACGTCGTGCTGACCCTCGTTCTTTAAATGACCCTATCCCGAGGAGGACACCTGAAGGCGAGCCGTAATGGCCTCATCTCCGGCAGGCTCCTCCGATTTTTTTTTTTTTTTTTTTTTCCTTTTTTTTTTACGTCGTGCTGACCCTCGTTCTTTAAATGACCCTATCCCGAGGAGGACACCTGAAGGCGAGCCGTAATGGCCTCATCTCCGGCAGGCTCCTCCGATTTTTTTTTTCGTTTTTTTCCCTTTTTTTTTACGTCGTGCTGACCCTCGTTCTTTAAATGACCCTATCCCGAGGAGGACACCTGAAGGCGAGCCGTAATGGCCTCATCTCCGGCAGGCTCCTCCGATTTTTTTTTTCGTTTTTTTCCTTTTTTTTTACGTCGTGCTGACCCTCGTTCTTTAAATGACCCTATCCCGAGGAGGACACCTGAAGGCGAGCCGTAATGGCCTCATCTCCGGCAGGCTCCTCCGATTTTTTTTTTCGTTTTTTTCCCGTTTTTTTTTTACGTCGTGCTGACCCTCGTTCTTTAAATGACCCTATCCCGAGGAGGACACCTGAAGGCGAGCCGTAATGGCCTCATCTCCGGCAGGCTCCTCCGATTTTTTTTTTTTTCGTTTTTTTTTTTTTTACGTCGTGCTGACCCTCGTTCTTTAAATGACCCTATCCCGAGGAGGACACCTGAAGGCGAGCCGTAATGGCCTCATCTCCGGCAGGCTCCTCCGATTTTTTTTTCGTTTTTTTTTTTTTTTTTTTACGTCGTGCTGACCCTCGTTCTTTAAATGACCCTATCCCGAGGAGGACACCTGAAGGCGAGCCGTAATGGCCTCATCTCCGGCAGGCTCCTCCGATTTTTTTTTTCGTTTTTTTCCCTTTTTTTTTACGTCGTGCTGACCCTCGTTCTTTAAATGACCCTATCCCGAGGAGGACACCTGAAGGCGAGCCGTAATGGCCTCATCTCCGGCAGGCTCCTCCGATTTTTTTTTTCGTTTTTTTTCCTTTTTTTTTACGTCGTGCTGACCCTCGTTCTTTAAATGACCCTATCCCGAGGAGGACACCTGAAGGCGAGCCGTAATGGCCTCATCTCCGGCAGGCTCCTCCGATTTTTTTTTTCGTTTTTTTCCCTTTTTTTTTTTTACGTCGTGCTGACCCTCGTTCTTTAAATGACCCTATCCCGAGGAGGACACCTGAAGGCGAGCCGTAATGGCCTCATCTCCGGCAGGCTCCTCCGATTTTTTTTTTCGTTTTTTTCCTTTTTTTTTACGTCGTGCTGACCCTCGTTCTTTAAATGACCCTATCCCGAGGAGGACACCTGAAGGCGAGCCGTAATGGCCTCATCTCCGGCAGGCTCCTCCGATTTTTTTTTTCGTTTTTTTCCCTTTTTTTTTTACGTCGTGCTGACCCTCGTTCTTTAAATGACCCTATCCCGAGGAGGACACCTGAAGGCGAGCCGTAATGGCCTCATCTCCGGCAGGCTCCTCCGATTTTTTTTTTCTTTTTTTCCTTTTTTTTTTTACGTCGTGCTGACCCTCGTTCTTTAAATGACCCTATCCCGAGGAGGACACCTGAAGGCGAGCCGTAATGGCCTCATCTCCGGCAGGCTCCTCCGATTTTTTTTTTCGTTTTTTTCCTTTTTTTTTACGTCGTGCTGACCCTCGTTCTTTAAATGACCCTATCCCGAGGAGGACACCTGAAGGCGAGCCGTAATGGCCTCATCTCCGGCAGGCTCCTCCGATTTTTTTTTTCGTTTTTTTCCCTTTTTTTTTACGTCGTGCTGACCCTCGTTCTTTAAATGACCCTATCCCGAGGAGGACACCTGAAGGCGAGCCGTAATGGCCTCATCTCCGGCAGGCTCCTCCGATTTTTTTTTCGTTTTTTTCCTTTTTTTTTTTTTTTTACGTCGTGCTGACCCTCGTTCTTTAAATGACCCTATCCCGAGGAGGACACCTGAAGGCGAGCCGTAATGGCCTCATCTCCGGCAGGCTCCTCCGATTTTTTTTTTCTTTTTTTCCTTTTTTTTTTACGTCGTGCTGACCCTCGTTCTTTAAATGACCCTATCCCGAGGAGGACACCTGAAGGCGAGCCGTAATGGCCTCATCTCCGGCAGGCTCCTCCGATTTTTTTTTTCGTTTTTTTCCCTTTTTTTTTACGTCGTGCTGACCCTCGTTCTTTAAATGACCCTATCCCGAGGAGGACACCTGAAGGCGAGCCGTAATGGCCTCATCTCCGGCAGGCTCCTCCGATTTTTTTTTCGTTTTTTTCCCTTTTTTTTTTACGTCGTGCTGACCCTCGTTCTTTAAATGACCCTATCCCGAGGAGGACACCTGAAGGCGAGCCGTAATGGCCTCATCTCCGGCAGGCTCCTCCGATTTTTTTTTTCGTTTTTTTCCCGTTTTTTTTTTACGTCGTGCTGACCCTCGTTCTTTAAATGACCCTATCCCGAGGAGGACACCTGAAGGCGAGCCGTAATGGCCTCATCTCCGGCAGGCTCCTCCGATTTTGTTTTTTTCGTTTTTTTTTTTTTTTTTTTACGTCGTGCTGACCCTCGTTCTTTAAATGACCCTATCCCGAGGAGGACACCTGAAGGCGAGCCGTAATGGCCTCATCTCCGGCAGGCTCCTCCGATTTTTTTTTTCGTTTTTTTCCCGTTTTTTTTTACGTCGTGCTGACCCTCGTTCTTTAAATGACCCTATCCCGAGGAGGACACCTGAAGGCGAGCCGTAATGGCCTCATCTCCGGCAGGCTCCTCCGATTTTTTTTTTCGTTTTTTTCCCTTTTTTTTTACGTCGTGCTGACCCTCGTTCTTTAAATGACCCTATCCCGAGGAGGACACCTGAAGGCGAGCCGTAATGGCCTCATCTCCGGCAGGCTCCTCCGATTTTTTTTTTTCGTTTTTTTCCCTTTTTTTTTTTTACGTCGTGCTGACCCTCGTTCTTTAAATGACCCTATCCCGAGGAGGACACCTGAAGGCGAGCCGTAATGGCCTCATCTCCGGCAGGCTCCTCCGATTTTTTTTTTCTTTTTTTCCCTTTTTTTTTACGTCGTGCTGACCCTCGTTCTTTAAATGACCCTATCCGAGGAGGACACCTGAAGGCGAGCCGTAATGGCCTCATCTCCGGCAGGCTCCTCCGATTTTTTTTTTCGTTTTTTTCCTTTTTTTTTACGTCGTGCTGACCCTCGTTCTTTAAATGACCCTATCCCGAGGAGGACACCTGAAGGCGAGCCGTAATGGCCTCATCTCCGGCAGGCTCCTCCGATTTTTTTTTCGTTTTTTTTCCGTTTTTTTTTACGTCGTGCTGACCCTCGTTCTTTAAATGACCCTATCCCGAGGAGGACACCTGAAGGCGAGCCGTAATGGCCTCATCTCCGGCAGGCTCCTCCGATTTTTTTCGTTTTTTTCCCATTTTTTTTACGTCGTGCTGACCCTCGTTCTTTAAATGACCCTATCCGAGGAGGACACCTGAAGGCGAGCCGTAATGGCCTCATCTCGGCAGGCTCCTCCATTTTTTTTTCGTTTTTTTCCCTTTTTTTTTTACGTCGTGCTGACCCTCGTTCTTTAAATGACCCTATCCCGAGGAGGACACCTGAAGGCGAGCCGTAATGGCCTCATCTCCGGCAGGCTCCTCCGATTTTTTTTTTCGTTTTTTTCCTTTTTTTTTACGTCGTGCTGACCCTCGTTCTTTAAATGACCCTATCCCGAGGAGGACACCTGAAGGCGAGCCGTAATGGCCTCATCTCCGGCAGGCTCCTCCGATTTTTTTTTTCGTTTTTTTCCTTTTTTTTTACGTCGTGCTGACCCTCGTTCTTTAAATGACCCTATCCCGAGGAGGACACCTGAAGGCGAGCCGTAATGGCCTCATCTCCGGCAGGCTCCTCCGATTTTTTTTTTCGTTTTTTTCCCTTTTTTTTTTTTACGTCGTGCTGACCCTCGTTCTTTAAATGACCCTATCCCGAGGAGGACACCTGAAGGCGAGCCGTAATGGCCTCATCTCCGGCAGGCTCCTCCGATTTTTTTTTTCGTTTTTTTCCTTTTTTTTTACGTCGTGCTGACCCTCGTTCTTTAAATGACCCTATCCCGAGGAGGACACCTGAAGGCGAGCCGTAATGGCCTCATCTCCGGCAGGCTCCTCCGATTTTTTTTTTCGTTTTTTTCCTTTTTTTTTTACGTCGTGCTGACCCTCGTTCTTTAAATGACCCTATCCCGAGGAGGACACCTGAAGGCGAGCCGTAATGGCCTCATCTCCGGCAGGCTCCTCCGATTTTTTTTTTCGTTTTTTTCCCGTTTTTTTTTACGTCGTGCTGACCCTCGTTCTTTAAATGACCCTATCCCGAGGAGGACACCTGAAGGCGAGCCGTAATGGCCTCATCTCCGGCAGGCTCCTCCGATTTTTTTTTTCGTTTTTTTTCCTTTTTTTTTACGTCGTGCTGACCCTCGTTCTTTAAATGACCCTATCCCGAGGAGGACACCTGAAGGCGAGCCGTAATGGCCTCATCTCCGGCAGGCTCCTCCGATTTTTTTTTTCGTTTTTTTCCCTTTTTTTTTTACGTCGTGCTGACCCTCGTTCTTTAAATGACCCTATCCCGAGGAGGACACCTGAAGGCGAGCCGTAATGGCCTCATCTCCGGCAGGCTCCTCCGATTTTTTTTTTCGTTTTTTTCCCTTTTTTTTTTACGTCGTGCTGACCCTCGTTCTTTAAATGACCCTATCCGAGGAGGACACCTGAAGGCGAGCCGTAATGGCCTCATCTCCGGCAGGCTCCTCCGATTTTTTTTTTGTTTTTTTCCCTTTTTTTTTTTTTTACGTCGTGCTGACCCTCGTTCTTTAAATGACCCTATCCCGAGGAGGACACCTGAAGGCGAGCCGTAATGGCCTCATCTCCGGCAGGCTCCTCCGATTTTTTTTTTCTTTTTTTCCCGTTTTTTTTTTACGTCGTGCTGACCCTCGTTCTTTAAATGACCCTATCCCGAGGAGGACACCTGAAGGCGAGCCGTAATGGCCTCATCTCCGGCAGGCTCCTCCGATTTTTTTTTCGTTTTTTTCCCTTTTTTTTTTACGTCGTGCTGACCCTCGTTCTTTAAATGACCCTATCCCGAGGAGGACACCTGAAGGCGAGCCGTAATGGCCTCATCTCCGGCAGGCTCCTCCGATTTTTTTTTCGTTTTTTTCCCGTTTTTTTTTTACGTCGTGCTGACCCTCGTTCTTTAAATGACCCTATCCCGAGGAGGACACCTGAAGGCGAGCCGTAATGGCCTCATCTCCGGCAGGCTCCTCCGATTTTTTTTTCGTTTTTTTCCCATTTTTTTTTACGTCGTGCTGACCCTCGTTCTTTAAATGACCCTATCCGAGGAGGACACCTGAAGGCGAGCCGTAATGGCCTCATCTCCGGCAGGCTCCTCCGATTTTTTTTTTCGTTTTTTTCCCTTTTTTTTTACGTCGTGCTGACCCTCGTTCTTTAAATGACCCTATCCCGAGGAGGACACCTGAAGGCGAGCCGTAATGGCCTCATCTCCGGCAGGCTCCTCCGATTTTTTTTTTTCTTTTTTTTCCTTTTTTTTTACGTCGTGCTGACCCTCGTTCTTTAAATGACCCTATCCCGAGGAGGACACCTGAAGGCGAGCCGTAATGGCCTCATCTCCGGCAGGCTCCTCCGATTTTTTTTTTTCGTTTTTTTCCCTTTTTTTTTACGTCGTGCTGACCCTCGTTCTTTAAATGACCCTATCCGAGGAGGACACCTGAAGGCGAGCCGTAATGGCCTCATCTCCGGCAGGCTCCTCCGATTTTTTTTTTCGTTTTTTTCCCTTTTTTTTTACGTCGTGCTGACCCTCGTTCTTTAAATGACCCTATCCCGAGGAGGACACCTGAAGGCGAGCCGTAATGGCCTCATCTCCGGCAGGCTCCTCCGATTTTTTTTCATTTTTTTCCCGTTTTTTTTTACGTCGTGCTGACCCTCGTTCTTTAAATGACCCTATCCCGAGGAGGACACCTGAAGGCGAGCCGTAATGGCCTCATCTCCGGCAGGCTCCTCCGATTTTGTTTTTTCTTTTTTTCCCGTTTTTTTTTTTACGTCGTGCTGACCCTCGTTCTTTAAATGACCCTATCCCGAGGAGGACACCTGAAGGCGAGCCGTAATGGCCTCATCTCCGGCAGGCTCCTCCGATTTTTTTTTCGTTTTTTTCCCGATTTTTTTTACGTCGTGCTGACCCTCGTTCTTTAAATGACCCTATCCGAGGAGGACACCTGAAGGCGAGCCGTAATGGCCTCATCTCCGGCAGGCTCCTCCATTTTTTTTTCGTTTTTTTCCCTTTTTTTTTTACGTCGTGCTGACCCTCGTTCTTTAAATGACCCTATCCCGAGGAGGACACCTGAAGGCGAGCCGTAATGCCTCATCTCCGGCAGGCTCCTTCGATTTTGTTTTTTCGTTTTTTTCTTTTTTTTTACGTCGTGCTGACCCTCGTTCTTTAAATGACCCTATCCCGAGGAGGACACCTGAAGGCGAGCCGTAATGGCCTCATCTCCGGCAGGCTCCTCCGATTTTGTTTTTTTTTTTTTTTTCCCTTTTTTTTTACGTCGTGCTGACCCTCGTTCTTTAAATGACCCTATCCGAGGAGGACACCTGAAGGCGAGCCGTAATGGCTCATCTCCGCAGGCTCCTCGATTTTGTTTTTTTTTTTTTTCCCTTTTTTTTACGTCGTGCTGACCCTCGTTCTTTAAATGACCCTATCCCGAGGAGGACACCTGAAGGCGAGCCGTAATGCCTCATCTCCGGCAGGCTCTCCGATTTTTTTTCGTTTTTTTCCACGTTTTTTTTACGTCGTGCTGACCCTCGTTCTTTAAATGACCCTATCCCGAGGAGGACACCTGAAGGCGAGCCGTAATGCCTCATCTCCGGCAGGCTCCTCCGATTTTGTTTTTTCATTTTTTTCCCGTTGTATTTTTTTTTACGTCGTGCTGACCCTCGTTCTTTAAATGACCTATCCCGAGGAGGACACCTGAAGGCGAGCCGTAATGGCCTCATCTCCGGCAGGCTCCTCCGATTTTGTTTTTTCGTTTTTTTCCCGATTTTTTTTACGTCGTGCTGACCCTCGTTCTTTAAATGACCCTATCCGAGGAGGACACCTGAAGGCGAGCCGTAATGGCTTCATCTCCGGTAGGCTCCTCCCATTTTTTTCGATTTTTTCCCGATTTTTTTTCTCGGCTGACCCTCGTTTTTAAAGACCCTATCTCGAGGAGGACACCTGAAGGCGAGCCGTAATGGCCTTATCTCTGGCAGGCTCTTCATTTTTTTTTTCGTTTTTTTCCTTTTTTTTTACGTCGTGCTGACCCTCGTTCTTTAAATGACCCTATCCCGAGGAGGACACTGAAGGCGAGCCGTAATGCCTCATCTCCGGCAGGCTCCTTCGATTTTGTTTTTTTCGTTTTTTTCCTTTTTTTTTTACGTCGTGCTGACCCTCGTTCTTTAAATGACCCTATCCCGAGGAGGACACCTGAAGGCGAGCCGTAATGGCCTCATCTCCGGCAGGCTCCTTCGATTTGTTTTTTTCGTTTTTTTCCTTTTTTTTATGTCGTGCTGACCCTCGTTCTTTAAATGACCCTATCCCGAGGGGACACCTGAAGGTGAGCCGTAATGGCCTCATCTCCGGCAGGTTCCTCTGACTTTGTTTTTTTCGTTTTTTTTTCCTTTTTTCTTTTTTTTACGTCGTGCTGACCCTCGTTCTTTAAATGACCCTATCCCGAGGAGGACACCTGAAGGCGTGCTGTAATGGCCTCATCTCCGGCAGGCTTCTCCGATTTTGTTTTTTTCGTTTTTTTTTTTACGTCGTGCTGACCCTCGTTCTTTAAATGACCCTATCCCGAGGAGGACACCTGAAGGTGAGCCGTAATGGCCTCATCTCCGGCAGGCTCCTCCGATTTTGTTTTCTTTCGTTTTTTTTTTACGTCGTGCTGACCCTCGTTCTTTAAATGACCCTATCCCGAGGAAGACACCTGAAGGCGAGCCGTAATGGCCTCATCTCCGGCAGGCTCCTCCGGTTTTGTTTTTTTCGTTTTTTTCCCGGTTTTCTTTTTTACGTCGTGCTGACCCTCGTTCTTTAAATGACCCTATCCCGAGGAGGACACCTGAAGGCGAGCCGTAATGGCCTCATCTCCGGCAGGCTCCTCCGATTTTGTTTTTTCGTTTTTTTTCCTTTTTTTTACGTCGTGCTGACCCTCGTTCTTTAAATGACCCTATCCCGAGGAGGACACCTGAAGGCGAGCCGTAATGGCCTCATCTCCGGCAGGCTCCTCCGATTTTGTTTTTTTTTTGTTTTTTTCCCTTTTTTTTACGTCGTGCTAACCCTCGTTCTTTAAATGACCCTATCCCGAGGAGGACACCTGAAGGCTGATGACAAGTCATCTTAGCCTAGTTTCACTAGCCTTTTTCTTTCGTTTTCAATTGAATTATGCACTTTCTTGAGCCATAAGCAAGCCAATTGGGTAGATTTTCATGTTTCCTTTGATTTAATCAACCATAGATGAATTAATGCAATTTCATGAGGTTTTATGCTATAATTGTCACATATTATGAAAGAATGACAATCTCATGATTTTTAGCATAGCTTTGATGTGTTTGGTTGATTAATGATAGGTGAAGAAAGCTTGGAGAAAGGTTGAAGCAAGAAGGAATGGCTAGGAGGAAGAGAGGACAAAAAGTTTGCCTCAAACTTTAGCTCAAACTTTTGGAATAAGTGAAAACGAACCAGGGAGCAAAAAGCTTGACCAAAAGCTTGCCTCAAACTTTTGCGCAAACTTTTGGGCAAAAAGCTTGAGCAAAAGTTTGCCTCAAACTTTTTGTCAAACTTTTGGGAGAAAAGCTTGAGCCAACGTTTGCCTCAAACTTTTTGGCAAACGTTGGCATTACAAATCAACACCCTGGAGAGCAAAAGTTTGCGCCAACGTTTGCCTCAAACTTTTTGGCAAACGTTGGCGCCGTGAACAACACACCCTGGAGAGCAAAAGTTTGCGCCAACGTTTGCCTCAAACTTTTTGGCAAACGTTGGCGCCATGAGTGTGCAAGGGGGAGCCAACGTTTGAGCAAAAGTTTGACCCCAAACTTTGGCCCAAACGTTGGTAGCAGCAAGGATGGGGTGGCTGATATGAAAAGTTTGAGTAAAAGTTTGCCTCAAACTTTTACTCAAACTTTTACTCAAGCTTTCATGATTCCAAACCCGGTTCACTTCGGTTCTTCTCCAAACTCCAAGAGCAATCAACCAAGGCCTCTATCAACCCAAATCCACCAAGAGCAAAGGCCCAATTCAAGGCTTGAAGACCATTTGAAGAAAGTGTATAAATAGCTTAGGATTTAAGTTGAAGGGAGCTTTCTTTTCGGTTTTGATTAGTACACTTAGTAGAGAGCTCACTTTACATTTCTTGGCATTGTTGTTTTAATTCAAGAGAATTTGGGAGGAGAATTGATCTCTCTTCTTCCTTGTTCTTGCCCAGCACTCTTTACTTTCCTTGTCTTGGATCTTGGGTTGGAGAATTGAAGGAAATATGTTTCAATCTCATCCTGAGATCTTTCTGCTTCATTTTACTGCATAATTGAATTTCCATTTTGGTTAATTGCTTCTGTCTTCTACTTTCTCTGCAATTTACAATTTACAATTCCTTTGCAATTGTTCTTGTTGGATCTAGGAAGGCATTGAGATCTAGACTTGGTTATCTAGTCTCTTGAGTCCTGAGATCTGAATTCTCATTTTACTTTCTCTGTTTAACGCTTTTCATGCTCATTTACAATTCTATTTTTAGATCCGATTCAATCCAAGTCATCTTCTATTTCTCTGTTTGTTGAATTTAATTTTTTCCTTGTTTAATTTCTACAAATCCAATTCCCGATTCCCTTTACAATTCAAGCCATTTACATTTCTTGCACTTTAAGATTCTGTAATTTACATTTCTTGCGTTCTAAGTTTCTGCCATTTAATTTCTTGTTCTTTAAGATTCAGTACTTTAAATTTCAGTTCTCTTTAAATTCAATGCAATTTACCCATTCCCTTTACTTTCCATGCAATCTAAATTCTGCAAATCACAAATCACTCAACCAAATCTTGATTCTCTTGACTAAATCAACCACTAAACTAAAATTGCTCAATCCTTCAATCCCTGTGGGATCGACCTCACTCCCGTGAGTTATTATTACTTGATGCGACCCGGTGCACTTGCCGGTGAGTTTTGTGTCGGATCGTTTTTCGCACATCAAGTTTTTGGCGCCGTTGCCGGGGATTGAATAGATTGACAATGATTAAGTGAAGTGGAGATCTAGATCAAGCACTTTTACTTTGCTATTCTTTAATTTTCAATTAACCCACTAACTGTTTGAATTTTTGCCTGAGATAACTGAAACTTCGCTTTAGCAACAAAGTGAAGTTTTCTTGGAAATTTCTGGCTTTATGCAATGCTCTTGCTTACACAAGAGAAGCAATCTCTGCCACTAATCTTCCAAGTCCAGCAACTGTTTGATACTTTGTGCCAGCTAACCTTTTGAATCACATTCTGAGCCTGAATATATTCAATCATCACTTGAATTGTTTGTGACTGTGCAGATCATGGAGGGGAACTCAACAAATTCTAGCAATCATGAGAGTAATATCCCCACCTTGGATGATAATGTAATCCATAGTTCGAAGCATCTATCCATCGCCATGAGTGATGTTGCTCAATGGTTTGAAGCTTTTCCACAAGGAAGCATTATCGGATGGGAAGAACTGATGAGTGAACTTCTAGTCAAGTTGAACCCATCACAGAGAATTGTTAAACCAGAGGCAGAAGTGCACCCATTCACACAAGAGAAAGAAATTGAAGATGCTCGTGCAGTCATGAGCCAAAACAAGCAGATGCATCATCAGACTCTACAACAACTAGACATGATGGCCAGAAAAATCACTGAGCTGAGACATGCTGTAGTACATACATACAACCTGACTCAAAACTCATATGGGGGTAACCAAGCTGAACAAAGTTTTGGGGTCATTAACCATGAGCAACAAAACTATGGGCACTTACAATCTCCAAGCAGTCACTCAAGCATGCTTCAACAGAGGGCTCACAAGGATGTGTACAATCCGCCGTGGAAAACTCAATCCAACTGGAGGGGGCTTGAGAACCAAAACCAAAAACCAAGGGACTTCAACTGCAATAATCCCAGCTTCAAAAATCAACATAAAACACACCCCCACAACAACAATCACTCACACTTCCAACCCCGTCCTACCTCACCATTCGCCCAAAATGACTTTCATCGATCATCACAGTTGACACAACCACAACCACTTCCAAACTTTCAAAGAATCTATATTCTAGAAATGATGATGGAGAGGTTCATGAAAATTCAAGAAATGATAGCAATAGAGCAGGAAGAAATAAAGAAACATCAAGAGATGATAAGCAAGAACCAAGAGGCCTCACTCAGAAGACTTGAAAGGCAGATGGAACAACTGGTTCAAAACCTTGCTGAATTGGGTGAGAAGAAGGGAAGTCTGAACCCAAAGAGCCACGAAAAAGATGCTGGGTTGAAAGAGAAGGAAGTCATGGAGGAAAGTAAGAAGGCTATGGAAAGAGAAACAGAGGGAAGGAAGCCCATAGCAAGAGGAGGAAACCTAAGGCAACAGAAGCCTCAACTTCCATGAGCACAGAGTGAAGGATGTCAAGCTAGTGACAAAAAAGAGCGCTTGTTGGGAGGCAACCCAACCGGAGGTAACCATCTTTTCATATCTATTCCAATAAAAAGGTTAATTAGTTTTATCTATATTGCAAAAAGCTAAGTTTGGTGTTGCACACCAAAACAATATAAGGGAGAATGAAGGATTCTAAGTTTGGTGTTCCATCAAAAATCCAATCATTAAACACATTCTCACTCTCTGCATACTGCTAGCTTCAAGCATATTGGATGAACTAGTTAACTATTTCGCTGTTTCCTAGTTTTCAGTTTTATTGCTTTTAAAAAAAAGAAGAAAAAAAAGAAAAAAATTTCACACATGGTTAAATTTGATGCATGAAAACCATTGGCAAGGTACTAAGTTTGGTGTTCTCACACCAAAGTAAGTTCAAAGGCCCACAAATAAATCATGCAGACTAACCATTGTTTCTAAGTGCTTGAGGAACAAGCAACTTTCAATATCACTGCAGAGTACCATACAACTTTTGGAGAGATTAAGCATCATCAACCAAAGAGATGAAAGATGAATGTGAAGGCCAGCAATGATGATGATGAGAAGAAGGAAAGCAAGTGAACTCCAAAAGGTTGTATTGTTAAGTAATTGTTTTACATCAAACACTGCTATGATTGAAAGTAATATCATACCCTTATCTGTCCTCATAG